>NC_056735.1:114021610-114039110 GCF_019279795.1 Protopterus annectens | reverse complement strand
AAAATACCCTACACTGACCATCTCAAAAAACTCCAGCTTTACTCCATAGCATATCGCCTACTCTGAGGTGATCTCTACCTAACATATAAAGTTATGTCAAACCCAGAGCTGTTGGACATGCTACACCTAAAGAAATCCCAATCCCTCCGAGCTACTCGCTTTAGGGACCTAAACCTAGTCACCACAATAAACAGGACATGCTGGAGGGATAGATTCTTGTCCCAAAGACTTCCCATACTCTTGAAGAGGCTACCCATCTATGTCAAGCAAAGTTCTTCATTAGCACTCTTCAAGAAAAATCTTGATGAGTGGATGGGAAACAGGAAATACACACTGGGAACCATTTCTGTGTCTCTGCTTGACAGTAGCACAGGAAAATAACTTTCTTGGGTGGCCAGGGAACCTTGTTGGCTAGATTTATGTAGGCCCTTGGGTCGATATCCTAGTACCTACCTATGAACCTATGAACCTGATGAAGCTGAGGGCTGGGGAAATCAGGAAATGCAGTGTAGTAGTTCCACCAAAAAAACAACCTGTGAAGTACAATGGGTAGGAGTAGAAAGGGAAGTTCATTTTACTCTGACTGCCTGTGGTGAGTAATAACATTTAATTTTATTTTTATGCTCAATCTGCCTTAAGGCTGTTTTTCTGACAATATGCTCCCTTAGTTGAAGGCCAAAAACTGCCTCAGTATTGTTTTTTTTTTTCAGTTTGGAAAAAAATATCTTGGTAGAAGTTTGTTGCTGAGGGAGCTATAATCAATTATTCAAATCAGCAATAAAACAATAAAACAGCAAGATATTTCCATACAGTATGCCTATCCAATGTGCATGTAATGGAAACTTCACCCAGCACTGGTGAATGTTAACACCCAACTATCCCAACACACTGCCTACCTTACCAGGATACTGTATTTACCTCGCATACCTATTTACCTGTGGGTGTGTTGTCATCATCTGTCACTGTGGCCCAACCCATCCATGCAAATGATGATAACTCTGCCCTGCCCACCTATCTGGCCTATAACTTGCTGAGCTGTACTGCTGGAAGAAAATAAAGATGTAACATCTAATGCAAGGTGTGGCTGCTCAGTGCACAGTGCTGCATGGCTTGGATGTGCTAGTACATGGATCAGTTTTATTCTGTGTTGTCTTTGCAATGGTCCATAGTTGTGGACCAGCCTTTGCATCTGTCTTGTATGGAGTATAACCATAGTCTATCCTCCAACTGCTCCTCACGTGACTCCTCCTCCTTCTCTGCCATTTCAGGGTTATCAGGCAGTTGTCTGATGCTCACGGGCTGCATCTGTTAGAAGACCACTGTAGTTTGTAACATGGCAGAGGTCATGAATAATTTTAAGCAGGTCCAAGGCTCATGTTTCATTGTGGTACCAGATGTGTCCAAGCAGAAGAAGCAAACTTTCAAGAATTCTAATACATATTTGATGACGTTATGTGTCTGCAACAGTATGGCATTATATGCTATCTCTGCTATGGTCTGGGAATTTGGGATGGGAGCCATCAGCCCATGGTTCAAAGGTATATCTTGCATGACCTGTAACACCCATCAATGGACACCATTATGAGTGGCCTTCTGCCTACATCCATGGGAACAGTATTTGCAGGACTCTGTAACTGGTAATATGTTCACTTCCCAACTAAATGACCCTTTGGTAAGTCATCACCCATTCGATGCTGGGAAAAGTTGAATGTGGGGATCCTGGAACTGACTGGATGGAACACAGTTAAACTGCATATAATAGCCAGGAAACAGCATACCAAATGGCACTAGTTGGAGTAATAATACTTCCTCTTGATTTAATGAATGCTGCATTAAGTAGGTGGGGCTTTGTTGTCAAAGTTGGTTTAATTATTATTTCCCAGAACCTCAGGAGAAATGGGCAATGTCATAAAATGTCTGCATAGTGATGGTTCTCTTCCCTGCTGTCCAAGAAAACAATATAAAGTCCTCTACATACATATATTATCATATCAAGGAATCAGCAAAGTTTCTGTGATGCCAAAACCTGCACAACACCTAATGTGTTTCCTGACAATGCTGAAATGTTCCTGTAGCAAGGGTGGGCAATGTTGCATGACATTCTATGTGCACTGCAAAAAGCAGTATATGCATGCATCCCTCTTGATTTTATGTGCGAGCAGCATATGTCTACTAACTCCTGTACAATGTTTCTGTCTATACGTTAGCACTCAACAATGTCCTTGTTATAGAGGTGATGGTATATCAGTTACTGGCACATTTGTCTGTGGCACAGAAAGTGACAATGTACAGCATTTTGGATACTGGCTCTGAAAGTGGACACTAGCACATCGATCTGTTACTGCCAATGCTATTCCTAGTATTGTAATGTGAATGAATGACCAATATAATGTGAGAGAAGGAAAAATGTAATGTCAATGAAGGATCAGTGTAATATGAGCCAAGGACCATTGTAATGTGAGAAGGACCAACATAATGTGAAAAGGACCAATGTAATGTGAATAAAGGACCACTGTAAAGTGAGAGGTGGACCACTGTAATGCGAGTGAAGGACCATTGTAATGTGAGAAGAACCAATGTAATATGAGTGAAAGACCATTGCAAGGTGAGTGAAGCTCCATTGCAATGTGAGAAGGACCAATGTAATGTGAGTGAAGGAGCATTGAATGTGAGTGAAGGACCATTGTAATGTGAATGAAGGACCACTGTAAGGTGAATGGTGGACCAAAGAAAAGTGATTGAAGGTATTGTAAATTTGGGTGCATTTATATTTTTCGTAATTGCTCTGCCTTGTATATTTCATCATTTACATATACATGTCTGTCATTAGTGTGTTGACACTCATTTGCATTCCATTATGCAGTCATTTTCATGCCATGCTTGCCACACTATTTCATCAATAGTACAGTCATGTTACTTGTGCCTCTGAATCATTTCATCTCTGCATATTATCATTCATGCTATTTTATATAATGTGTGCTGCGTGTTTCTAAATTTTGCACTCCAAAATTGTTTAATTTTTGTTAACAAGATATTATCTTATTTTTTTCGCTACAAGAATTAATAGTCTTACCAATGTAAAAATAGTGGAACCAACAGTTATATATTCACCAGATGTGTTTGCTGTGCCTATGAAGAATCCTGAAAGGAAATGTACCTCCCCTGTCTTAGGGTGTGTAAAACTCTGCCTTTCTTTATGTATTTGTAGAATGCATATGTCCACATGGATACCTGCCATTTGTGCTATTGCTTATCTTACTGACTAAATGTTTTATTATTTTGCTGAACAGGAATAGAAATATTTCCTTCTGTTTGTCCAACCTTGCTATCACCTTCTAAAGTATGCCAGTATTTTATTTGACCATGTCTTATAAAGCATAATAATTCAAAATAAATAACAGTTTTAAAGATTTTTTTGTTGTTTCAACCTTTAGGATCTAACGGATTCAACAATATTGACTGTGGTTTCCTCTAAATATGTTGAAATCCTTAACTGTCCCCTTGAAAACGTTAGCCTTATAGGTTCATAGGTTCATAGGTTCATAGGATGTTACTAGACTATTCACCCAAGGGTCTTTACAAGCCTAGCCATTAAATTCCAATATAATATTAACTGAGAGATATCGTCTATGCCCAAAGCTTTTTTAGCAAGGGCTATTCAAGTCCAGGAGAGAAGCCAGGGCAATCCCCAGCAGAAATGTATGGTTTCCCATGGAGTCACCCAGGCTGCACTTAAACAGGTTCATGGAAGTGCTCTGCTTGATATAGATTGGAAGCCTATTCCAGAGGAGTGGCAACCTCTGAAAGATGTATCTGTTTCTCCAGCAGGTCCTGTTTATGTCACAGGCTAGATTGAGGTCCCTGGAACAGGTGACAATAGTTCCATTTGACTTAAGGATGTGCAGCATTTCCATTAGATATGGGTCAGAGATAGCCCTGTAAACTAGTCATAAGTCTCCTCTAAGTAGTCTATATGCTACTGAGGGGATTCAGTGATAATACCTAATTTGCAGTCATCCACAAACTTGGTTAGTCACAGCCCCTCCGTTTTGGCCTGGACTTCTGACACGTATATGCCAAACAAGAGGGGGCCCAGCACTGATCCTTGTAGGACCCCACTGGTGGCAGGTCTGCTGGTAGAGGTAAAGTCTCCCACGTTGATTGAGTGTTGTTAATCTGTGAGCAAGTTTGCAACCCAGCTGACAACATGGGGTTAATATTCAACTGGGTTAGTTTGTCAATGACTCCCGAATGTGGGATAATGTGTTGAAAGCCTTGGCCAAGTCAAGATAGGCTGTGTGCATGGCTTTGCCCTCATCTATGGCTCTGGTCACATTGTAAAAGAAGTCCACAAGGTTTAGCAGGCATGAGCTGCCCTTGACAAAACCAAACTGGGATGGATACAGGGTTTGGAGTCACCTATATCCTTGTTTATGAGGTTCCTGATGATTTGTTCCATTGCCATACAGATGAGGATGGTTAAACGTATGTGTCTATAGTTACCTGAGTCTATTGCTGAGCTTCCTTTGTTGAGGGGGATAACAGTCACTGTTTTCCTTTCAGTGGGGACAAAGTCAGTACTTAGGCTGTGGTTGAATAGCAGTGCCTAATGCTGCTGTTTGTGAACATTAAGAAAGCAGCCTGGAATGTCATCTGGTCCCACAGGGGAGAGATCATTGCTGACTTGCTCTTTGGAGATGCAGGGAGGAGGAGATGATGAAGACATGGTTTGTGGTATGCTTGGGGGGGTGAAATTTTTGCCAAACCTAGATAATTGAAGTATCTGTCTCTTACACAGAACAAAACCACCAGGCAAAGATTCCTTAAAAGAGAAAACAAAATGGAGCAGGTAAGACAGAATGCAGCTCTTTCAGTCGAAGACAAAAAATATAGGTTCAATTTCTCCAGAATTTTTCCAGAAGGGAATCACCAGCAATGCTATACTTTATGCAGGCTTAAAGTCCTTCAGATGAACTCAAAAAGTTTGATGCAACAGGGAAAGTTATTCAAGGGGTTTCTGAATATTTTAGCCCCCCCCCCTTGCCAGTTTTAAAAGAAACATTCCTTTCAATTCCTGGCATGTTGTTAAAAAAACAAAGTAGTCAACCTCAGCAGGGGAAAAATAAAATTTACTGTCAGGGAAACTCCACCAAAAAAGGTTGCATACCAGAATCAGTCAGCCCAAAAAATGTGAATAACTGTATCACGCTTCTGCCTTTTCCCACCCCTACCGCCCTAGTAGTCCTTCAAAGGTGTCCACCAGTTTATGCTTTCTCTTTCTTCTCTAGAATCAGATGATCTCAGACACGTGGTATTAACACTGATCCAGGTACAGATGCAGTGGCAGGCTTTTCCTCCTTTCTAGTAGATTCCCCCCCTTCATTCAAAAAACAAGTAGGCTTTGTTACCTCTAATTTTAAACAAAATGTTGCTGGGGCAGATCATGGATTGCGTGTCTGTAGTGCAGAGAGGAAAGGTTTTTACTCTTGAATCTTTCTAGTTCCAAAGAAAGACTAGATGTGGAGACCAGTAATGGAATGGAGCTGTCTTTTATCAACATGTACATAAAGGTACCGACATTCATGATGCTATTTCTTCAGCACTTCTTACCCTTATCTCTTCTCTCGATTACATGGTAACTCTGGACCTTAAGAATGTCTATTACTATTTCTCAATCTGCAAGAAATTTAGCATTTTTTTAATATTATCTGTACTTGGATCTCACAATCAATGCTCTGTCTTACCCTTTGGGTTATCTACCACTCCAAGGGTATTTACAATGTGTCTCGTCCCAGTATTTGTATAATGCAAACTTCAAGGCATTCACATTTTTTTTCATAGTTCCATGACTGTCTTACATATGCAGACTGCTCTACCAGTTGTCAGGATTCCTTCAATCTTGTCTAGAATCTTCTCTTCAATCTGGGGTTTCAACATAATATGCCAAAATCTTCACTTGCAAAGGCAAGTGTTTTTGGGAAGCCTTTTAAGCACTTCCATTGGAAGAGTCTTTCTCCCTCAACAGAATTTAGAAATGAACAAAGAATCGTCAAAGGTTTACAAGACTGTGGCTTCCACCAGAGAGTATCTCCAGATTTTAGAATTCATGGCTTCTATGAGCATCATGATCCAATTAGCCAGACTTCAAAGGAAAATTCAGTGATTCCTCAGATTAGTGTGGTCACAGCATTAGCACCTGCTGAGATTTCAAGTTACAGTACTTCATTTTGTGAAAAAGAAGTTAGTTACTTTGGTGGAAGACCCAACTTAAGTTGGTATAACTGGTTTTGCATCCTGTGTGTTATCTGACTATCTCAAGGATTACTTGCATAAAGTTAGACCCTCTTAGTAACAGCCTCCATATCATTGCTGGAGCCTTCCTGTGTCCTGACAGAGTGCTCTTCAAACTATCTGGAGATATACAGAGCTGAGTATATTTTTCTGGCACTTCAGAGTTGTGTACTGTTAATTGTTGTTTGACTCATTGTATATCATTGCTGGCTGACTTCAGAGTTGTGCACTGTTATTTTTGCTTCACTGTATAGTTTTTCAGATCTCTGCTGAAGGTGTTGGCTTTCCCTTACCCACCCTCTCTTTTTCTGTCTTGTTGTTTAAATTTGGAGGCTTTTGCAGTTGCCCACCCCACTGTAGATTTGATCTGGGACACTCCCCCCAGTCCCATCTCTTTACCTCATTCTACCTAATAGACTCCTTCTGCACTTATTTTTATTCATTTTTAATTTAATTGCATTTTTTTAAACTGTTTGGTCTAACATTGCTACATACTGAAGTGTGCTAGCTTGCACTGCATTTGAATTGTTTTTACTGATGTTTTAGCTACTTTTCTGTATATAAAAAAAATCTAAGCCTGTTTCCTACCTTTCCTGTACCTAGTGTAGTCCAGATTCAGATTTCTGTGCTGGAGAGAAGCCTTCTAGTTTATCAGTGGGAGTGGTAAGCACTAGGTAACCTATCTACCACATAAGGAGTGGTTCTGGGCCAGAAATTGTAGTTATAAGCCATTTGGGAAGTTTTTCCATCTCTCTCAACTTTCTGATTTAAAAGCCCACATTTGCACTTGTTTCCCCCCTTTCCTGTAACTAGTTTAGTCCAGATACAGATTCTTAGTTTTAGCACTTGAATTTGCTTATTCGTGATCAGCACTTGTTCAGAACTTGTTGTAAGCACTAAATAAGCTACTAATTACTACAGCACTCAACCTTCCTCATTACCTAGAGGAAACCAGATTTGGTACTTACTTTTCTCACTTGCTTAGAGAAAACAGCTCTTGTACTCACTTTCCTCACTTATCTAGAGGAAAATAGTTTTTTATTCAGGCATGTCCAAGGGTCAGCTTCCGGTGTTCTCTCCTGTCTATCTGATGAATATGGGCATCTTGGGGCAATGTAGAAATTGCCTCATGTACACAGACAACCCTCTCCTCCTACCACCCAACACTACAACCTGTGAGAGATGCACTTATCTAGCCAAACTGGAGGTAAAGTTCTCTCCAACCAAGACTGAACTTGACAGTCAAGAGGAGAAGGTAAACATCTGCACCACACCACACATCACATAGTCTCACTAAGTCTACACCACCAAAATCCACACATAGAAACACAAAAACATTCATGGAGGCTCTCAGTAATAATCTGCTCAAGCAACAGAGACCTCCAAAGCAGAAATGCAAGCAACCTCCACCCCCCCCCCAACACAACCCAAATGACACATAGCCCGCAGACTCAGTGTGCAACTTAACCACAGCCAATAAGGCAAAACAATGTACCCAACACACTAGTCATAGGCGACTCTATAGTCAGGCACACTGATGTCCCACTCACCAGGCTAAACAAGGAGAAGGTTACTGTCAGCTGCCTGTCAGGTGCCAGGATCTGCCACATAACCTACGCACTCAGGTCACTCCACAACAAGTACAAATATGACTCTGTCATTGTCCATCTTGGTGTGAACAACCTGAGATATACCACTCTGGACTACATGAAAAGAGACATGGAAGGGCTGTCCGATCTTGTAGCCCAGGCAGGTATGACCCTAGCCCTGAGCAGCATTCTGCCATCACCCAGAATGAGGCCACAGTACAAGGACAAAATGATTGACTTCAACAATTGGCTAAGCTTCTAGTGTCATTCTAAAGGGATCCAGTATCTGTCTGCCTGGGATGACATGGTCGACAGACCACGATGCTTTGCCAGAGATGGCCTGCATCTGTCCCCCCTGGGATTCCGGATACTGGCTATGGTTCTTGCAACCCCTATAGTGCCTTTTTTAGGCAAGGTTCAAATGACAAATTCACCATGTAACAGGAACAGGCAAGCAAAAACTGAGGGTGATGCTACTCAATGCTAGAAGTCTAAATCTCAAAATGCACTCACTCGAGGCACTCTTTAAAATGGAGAACATCGATATCTGTGCAGTGACTGAGAACTGGTTCAAGGCTCCAGAGAGCACCCCTGCACTACCAGGCTATAACACATACCACACTTTTTGGCCATGTAACCTGGACCAGAATACTAAAGGTGGAGGTGTATCCATATTCATTAGGGATATCCACACCTCTAGGTTAGTTGTTCAGCATAATGCAGCCGAGGTTATCCAAGTGCAACTAACTCTGGGCAAAACTGCAATCCAAATTGTAGCTTGCTACAGATCCCCCACCATGCCCCAGGATTCCTACTCCTCTTTTCTTGATGTACTGGAAAATATTAGGGTTCAACCAAACACCTTAATAATGGGTGATTTCAACTACCCCACCATTAACTGGGAAAACTACTCATGCACCAACTCCTTCGCTCAACACTTTCTGGAATTCATAAACTCCAATGCCCTGGATCAACTTAGCCACACCCCCCACCAGGGGCAACAATATCCTAGATATAGTCATTACCAACATGAGTGACTGGTGTTCCACACCTGAAGTCAATGCCTCATTCGTCCGATCCGACCATAAGCTAATTACCCTAGATATCCACATCCTGCCCCCACCCCCCATTAAGGAAACCATGGTAAAAAATTTCTCTAAAGTCAACTTCATGCTTCTTAAGACAGAAGTGGTGAACTTCATGACACCCATGCAGATGGACAATACAGTTATGACTACTGAATCCTATACAATTGCACTTTATAAGTACTTACACGAGTGCATGGATCGTGCTATCCCAAACAGAACCAAGATGCTATACTCCAAAAAAGGAAGCCAATCTGGTGGTCCCCTGCCATAAAGAAACTGTACAACAGAAGGAAGAAACTGTTGCAAAAGAGAGCAAAATCCCATGAGTGGAGGAGCTCCCAGGTCAGCCTCAGTAAGAAGCTGTGATCCCTGGTAAAATCCTCCAAAGCTAGGTATGAATACAAAATTGCCACTGATTCTAAAGACAACCACAAGGCATTCTATAGGTATGTTAAGAATCTCAATGGCAAAACTCAGATCTGCTGTGAGTTACAGCACAATGGCACTAAATATACAGACCCAACTGATATTGCCAACATCCGGGCAGATAGGTTCAGTGCTAACTTTACCCCCCTCTCACCCCCTAAAGAGCCCATCTCTATACCGGAAGAATGCAAAGTTCCTGTAGTCACGGCTGCACAGGTAAAAAACATACTCTCCAAAGCCAAGAACACAGCATCCATGGGACCAGACAACATCCCAGGCTGTGTTCTACACGAACTGCAGAATGAACTGGCACCCCACCTAAGTACCATGTTCAATCATAGCCTCACCTCAGGCTTTGTGCCTGCTGAATGGCGCACAGTGACAGTTATCCCACTCCACAAAAGGGGAGCCACCACGGACACCGGGAACTACAGCCTCATTAGCCTGACGAGCCTGGTCTGCAAGGCCATCATGGAACTTATAAACAGAGACATTGGTAATCTCCAAACTCTGGAACCCACCCAGTTTGGGTTTGTAAAAGGCAGATCGTGTCTCCTAAACCTCATAGGCTTCTTTGAAGCAGTCACCAAAGCTGTAGACGAGGATAAGGTGGTTCACACAGCCTATCTAGATCTTGCCAAGGCTTTCGACACCACCCCCCACTCTGGAATTATAGATAAACTCACTAAACTAGGTATAAATCCCTATGTCACAAGATGGATTGCCAACTGGATCACTGACAGAACCCACACTGTGAAAGTAGCAGACTCCAAATCCGACTTCAGACCAGTGACAAGTGGAGTACCACAGGGTTCAGTTATGGGTCCTCTCCTGTTTGGTATCTACTTATCTGAAGTACAGGCTAACACAAAAGGTCTTTGGCTAATGAAGTTCGCAGGTGACTGCAAACTAGGAGCCATAATTGAAACTCCTAATGATGTGGACATCCTAAAAAAGGGCCTCACTGAGACAGATGCCTGGTGTCAAAGCCATGGCCTCAGGCTCAATGCCAAAAAGTGCACTGTCATCCCCTTTGGTAAAAACTCAATACCCATGAACTACAACATAGCCGGTAGTATACTTAACACTGAAAGTGTGATGAGACCTTGGGTCACAGGTTGACAGTAGTCTTTCCTTTAATAATCACATCGCCACAGTAGTCAGGAAATCCTTCTATGTGGCACATCTTATCACAAAATGTTTCTAATGCCCCTTTTGGTATGTACCTCACAAGACATCTACAACAACTGGAAAGGCTGCAGAAATACCTCACAAAGAGGATTACTGAACTCAAAAAGATGCCCTACGCACTGTCTCAAAAACCTCCAGCTTTACTCCGTCGCATATCGCCTACTCAGAGGTGATCTCTCCCTAACATACAAAGCTATGTCAAACCCAGAGTTGTTGGACATGCTCCACTTAAAGAAATCCCAATCCCTCTGAGCTACATGCTCTAGGGACCTAAACCTTGCACCACAATAAACAGAACATGCCGGAGGGATAAATTCCTGTCCCAGAGACTTCCCATACTCTGGAATAAACTACCTATCTATATCAAACAAAACTCCTCATTAGTACTCTTCAAGAAAAATCTTGATGACTGGATGGGAAACAGGAAATTCACCCCGGGAATCACTTCTGTAGTTCTGCTCGACAGTGGCACAGAAAAATAATTTTCTTGGGTGGCAAAAGCCAGGCAACCTTTTTGGCTGGGCTTGTATAGGCCCCAGGGCTGATTGCCTAGTACCTACCTATGAACTGTCTACCAATCCAGACCTCCCTTTTTCCCTGCCATCCCCCTGTCAGTCACAACAGATTCATCAGCTATTGCATGGAGAGCAGAGTCACAGACAATAAAAGTGTAAGGTATGTGGAACAACCAGGACTGATATAAACACATAAATGTCCAAGAAATTATGGCAGTCCTCAATTCTCTGAAAGCCTTGAACCATCTCAGGACACCAGTATCTCTTCAACTGATCAAAGATAACACAACAGTAATATGGTACTTGAACAAATAGCAGGGGAGGCATTGCCCTCTTTGCAGACTTGTAGGATAGCCTGGCAGACAGCTACCCAGTCCAGTTAGATTCTTTGGGTTTCATACAAAACATGAGTGCAAATCGTACTTGCAGACAACATGAGCAAAGCAAAGGTAGACCCCCACAAATGGAAAGCCAACCCTATCTTATCTGAAACAAGGACATCAGTTCTTTAGGAACAGTACGTGTTTCATGCCTAAAGTGGTCTGTTTCAATCACTCTATTCATCTGTCCATGTTTTATCTAAAACTCATGAACGACAGAGAGAGGCTTTTGCATACTCTGTATGTCCTTAGACAACTCAGATACTGCTTGAAAAGGACAGAGCCCTTCCGGAAAGCTGAACAGGTATTTGTTTACTGTGCAGAAAAGTAAAAAAGAATAACCAGTTCATAAATGGACCATGTCAAGATGAGTGCAACTGACTGTTTCTTTCTGTTTGCCATAACAAATCACTTCCAGGTAGGGTCAAAGAGCATTCTATCAATGCTTTAGCTTCCTCTGTGACCTTTTGGAAAGGGATGGACTCTACAAGTATTCTAGAGACAAATATTTGATCCTCCAGGAATACTTTTACTAAACTTTACAAATTGGACTTATTTTCTAGGTTCAGAGCTAGTCCTGTGAGGACTATTTTTCAGGGTTAGTTGGATTCTTGATCGATTCTTCCTGTTTGTTGGATTATCTACCCTTTTAGCTTTGGCTACTGCAACAGTAATCATTATGTTAAACACGGTGCAGTCATGTTGCCATAACAGCAGACTTTCTAATCGATCACTGCTGAAGAAGCTATCCCCTCTGACTATCCCCCTTGATTACCTTTACTGGTGCTGCTGAAGAAATGGCTGCAAGAAAGTCATCTGTTTCTGACATGAACAAGACCAAAATCATCCTATCTGGCAACATGCAGTTATATTTTGACTTAACATTGTCACTCTGAAAGGTAGCAGGGTTGAAGTAACATTATGCATCAAATATGCAGCAGATAAACTTGACCAAGAGATGCCATTTCAGGGTACATTTTATAGTCAAAGTCAAATAAAACTTTATTGTCATTCAGCACTACACAGCAGTGTAGCTGAACGAAATTAAAACACTTTGTTTTGAATGCAGGAAACAGTTGCACATATAGACTGAGAAAAATTAATAAAATATGACAGTAGAAATTTAATAAGTAGCAATTTGTAAGTAAAGTAGGACAGCAGTGACCCCCACCCATCCCAGAACCGGAGACAAGGAATATGAATTATATTATATATTCTATTATATCATATATCATCTATTATATCATATATATTTTATATAAAAACTATAATGAACGATTATAGTAAATAATTATGTTTAATAATTTCTAGGTTAAATAGTTTCCTTCATCCAGAAGCAAATCCAAGACTGATAAAATCTAAACCCATTGATAAACTATTATCATAATCATCCAAAACAATATACAAGTGGTGATGCTGCAGCAATAAGCATATTTATATCTGTAGTGTCCACATATTGCTCCTAAGCATTCCTTAGCATCAGATGGATTATGGGAGATGTCAGGCAAATCTTCCTATAGCTGATGTGTGCATAATCTCTTCAACAAAGAAATGAGAGGTCAGCTCAAACACAAACTTACTCGTAACCCTTCAACCAGGAAATTATATTTGAAGTAGGAATTCCAACATTGTTCCAGATTTGTACCTCTCTGCTCTGGAGACAAGCCACTAACTTGTCTCGTTCCCTCTGCATATTAAACCCCCTACTTTTTCATGTGAATATGCTAGTATTTATCTTTATTATTTACCTGCAGTTTTAACTTAATGTGATGTGCGGGATCACCAGATTCATTCAGTTCCACCTCAATGCCACATCTTAACCCAGAAAATTCTTCATCCAGTGATTATTTATTCTTTCTCTCATTGCTGTGTTAGCACCATAGCCTTCCTTTGAACATGCCTTAAAACCCCTCTCTACCATTTCATCTGCAATTTGTTATAAAATACTTGTCGGCTCACCCTTGCGCATTCGTATCAGCTCTTTTGCTCTTTTCTGATTCCCCACGTTATGCTTGTAAGTAGATTTACTCTGTGTAGTTGTGGGCCCTTGAAGGTTAGTGAAGCTGTGCTCAGTTTATTTTCATACTGTTATCAATGTGATAAAGCTCTTTAACATGATACTAAAGATACCCATTAAACAATACATCAAATGAACAGGAAGGTCATTTTATGTTAAAGCATCTCCCACTGCTTGTACCTTCTATGTAGCACTACAGTCATGTAATTAAGAGGATGTATGTAATAAATCCAGTGGGTAATTACCTTTATATGGCCATTATCACATATTCTTTAACATGAGGTGCATATGTCCATCTCCTCTTTGTTATACTACAGAAACGAATTTATTTTGCAAGAAAGTATTGTATTCCATAGTGGGAATTACTCTTGGCAAAGCAGCTGACATCAGAATGCTTATACCATTTTTCGTGTAGATATTTTCACGTATATTTCTGCATATTTTTATGGATTTGTATACGTTGTTGATAGGATTTTACAATATCTTATTTTGTGAAATGGCACATATAAGGGATGACAACTGAGTTTCCAGTTCCTCACAGTTTTATTATGTATTTCAGAAGCATGTGTCTGGAAATTCTTAAAAGCAAAACTCAAGAAATTAAGCACCACATCCATTTTGATAACACCTGAAGATACTGGATATTATTAGTGAGTCTCGTAAATAATTCTTTGGAATACGTGGAGGTTTAGCTGCCCTGATGTACTACTAGTTTCTAAGAAAAAAATTGTAACAACATAAAGTGTTTACAGCATTGAAAGTTGTAACCAGCTTAGCACTGCAATGCAGACTGTGGTCAGAAGTGATCAGAAGTACACCTATTATCAATAAACAGCTCTGTCATATTTTCTGAGTGTGTGGGGGAGGAGCACAGCTTGGAGAGGCTAATAGGCTTCAATGGTGCCTGGCCTCTACAGTGGAGTCTGTGGAAGGTGTTAAGCATGACAGTATAATCTTAACTAATAAAATGCTTGAAACATTATACAGTTATATGACAAAATTAGTTTTTATACACTTTATCAGCATTTATTTGTGTATTTTATTGCAATTTATTAACTGGGCAGGTGGGCTGGTTATTTGACTTTTTTCAGCCATGATACAGCAAATCAACAGTTATCGGATAATAGTATATAAAGAAACATGATACTTACAGTTGGAAGAATATGTGTAGTATTTACAGTATTTATGAGGTCATTTACAAAAGTATTTATTACTACCACTAAATATGTTCAGTTATGCATTTCAGAGTTGTAATTATGAGAAAATGTTCATTCTAAGTTAACCATCCACAAAAGTATAAATAAGTACAATTTATGCATTACAGTTTAACTAGTAGTTGCAGCATTTCTTAGTCCACTGGATTGTTCTTTATACATTTACTTTGATTGTTAACATCACTTTAGCTCCTGCTTTCAGTTTCAGAATCAGTCTTCTCCTGAAAATTTGATTTTGTGTGTGTGTGTGTGTGTGTGTGTGTGTGTGTGTGTGTGTGTGTGTGTGTGTGTGTGTGTGTGTGTGTGTGTGTGTCCTGCTTGAATGTTGAATGTGCAATTCATATTGGCTACCGTAATAACTGTTCGGCTCCCATTGTATAATAAATAGTACTTGTACATCTCTCTTTGTATAATTGTACATTTCTCATTGTATGATAAATAATAATTGTACATCTGCCATTATTTAGTAAATAATAATTTTACATCTCCCATTGTATAATAGATAATAATTATATGTATCCCATTGTATAATATAGCAATAACCCATGCCTGGGTGTGGGTAATGCTGGATTTACCCACAGTTGGTGTGGTTTGGTCACAAGGGCGAAGCCCGAGTGGTCAAACAAAGACAACCGTGGGTAAATCCAGCATTACCCACACCCAGAAGTGGGTTATTGCTATTATACAATGATGTTATTTAAGAAAAAAATTATTACTTTTCTTAAATAATGGCATTGTATAATGCCTCCTTGCTGCCCTTCCACAGCTGTCTGGTATTCTGATGTACTGCGCATATGTATGCTTATACAGTACATCAGAGCTGTGGGCAGAAGCAATAGAGAAATCAAGATCTCCGTTGCTTTTTACAAACCGTCTTGTTATGTTAAAGGAGTTTAACATAGTGAGACAGCTTTAAAAAAGCAACGGAGAATCTCCGTTACTTTTTTTAAAGCTGTCTCACAATGTTAAACTCGTTTAACATAGCGACACAGTGTGTAAAAAGCAACGGAGATCTTGTGTTCTCCATTGCTGTAAAACAAAGAGTTATGCTAATGGAAAAAGTCTGGGCGACTGGACCTTTTTCCATTACTATAACTCTGATTTACAATGTGCACGCTGACCAATCAGCGTGCACGTTTTGGAATATTAATGGGGGGGTCGTTGTATAATAAGTAATTATTGTACATCTCCAATTCTTTGCCCCTATTATTTAACATCTGCACCAGTTCACTCCATGAAGTATCCAAATAAAGCTGTATCGTTCAGTATGCCAATGACTCTACACTCATCAGCTCTGATCCAAACCTTGATGTACTTCAGAAAATTAATCAAGACTCTTTCTGTTCTCTTCTCTTCTAACCTTTTTAGTCCAAACAAGACTAAACTCATGCAGTAGTTCACACTAAAACAGCTCACTGACCAAAAACTATTTTTTACCATTAGTTCAAGAAATAACACCACAACGCAACTCTTATCTCAAACAAAACTGCTTGGTATCATAACTGATGACACCATGAAGTGTGACACACACATAGGCCAAGGCATAAAAAGAACACACCCAAAACTGGGCACTCTCTAGCGAATCAAGCATTATCTAACAAAGCATACCAGAAAGACAATAGCAGCTTCCTACCATCTCCCCTCTCTCATGCATGGATCTCCCATTCTCACAAATCTTAAATCTGTCAAGTACAAACTGGACTACACATGATACTACAAAACTGCTAGATTTGCAACTAATCATCCATCTCATATTCAGACTATGTTACAAAGCTATGGAACTCTATTCCAGTCCATCTGAACAAATAGATACGCTACCCAGATTCAAACAGCAGCTAAAGGAACACCTAGCCTATCATAGCTCTGTTTGTGCCATACACCTGATTAGCAATTGGCATGTCTTATCATAACACAACCTGCCTATCAACTTTCATCTCATCACATAAGATCATACTGTAGAAAGTATGCTAGACAAGTTTTACAATCTTATGCTTAATCTACCTACAGAGTTATTCATAATCCAGCAGGTAACAACCTGTACAAGTTGCTCTGATCACTACATTATCACCACCACCCTCACCAGTCTCTCTCTAATCTAAACTATACTACAGTATGTGTCATGTTCCATAATTACTGCAAAACTTCCACATATTTCTTTTCTTTCATACTGGTCTGTGCATATGACATGTTTTCTACATATGATAAGCTTTGTTTTGATTTTTATTCATTTATCCGTTGTACAGCAAAATAATTTAAAAATTATTTTAACATGTTTATTTCAATGTAATACAATGTTATTATATGCTATGTAATATATTGCATGCCTTTTTGTGGAGCTTTTCTCCCAAGGCCTCCACTGAAAAGGGAATTGCTAATCATCCCATTCGGACTATCAGGGTAAGCAAATGCTAAATAAATAAATACATACATACATAAATAAATAAAATATATATACATAAATAATGTACTTCTACCATTGCATAATAAATAGTAATTGTACATCCCTCTTTATTTAGTAAATAATAATTGTACTTCTCCTATTGTATAATAAGTAATAATTGCATGTTTCCCATTATATAATAAGACAATAATCAATGGAGAAGGGTGCGGTTTGTGTGGTATTTAACTCAAGTGACTGAGTTAATCCGTTAAATGCCAAGTGTAATGAAAGCAGGGAGATTCTTGTATAGATTCAAACAAACACCGCATTGTTATTTGTTATGTAATAAAAATGTTCATTTATGTGCATTAAAAAGCAACTATTGGGAGAAATGTACAGCAGAATTTTA
>NC_056735.1:113919110-114014110 GCF_019279795.1 Protopterus annectens | reverse complement strand
TACAGAATACTTAATATGTACTTTACTGCATGGAATTGAACACTTAATATGTGCTTCAGTGAATGGAATTACAGAGCATGCTGTGCTTAGAACTACAGAACATGCAATATGCACGTTAGTGCATGGAATTACAGAATATGTGGGGCATGGAATTACAGAGGACATGATATTCAGTTTACTGCATGAAATTACAGAACGTGTAATGTGCACTTTAGTGCATGGAATTACTAAACACATAATATGCACTTTAATGCATGGAATTACAGAACACGTAATATGCACTTTAGTGCATGGAATTACAGGAACATGTAATTTGCATTTTATTGCATGGCATTATAGAACTCATAGTGCATGGCATTACAGAAAAAGTAATCTTTAGTGCATGGAATTACAGAACAATACTTAAATCATATTAATGCTCTCACCCCCAATACACAATGTCTTCACCTGCATGTCTTTTCTTCTATCCTTTCTTGTCTGTTTTATTCCTTTTATTGTTTTCTGTCTATAGTATATATAAAATAGGAAAAGCACCAGGTTAACAGTCTCAACTTTCTTGCAAAAATAGAATATAATGTTATTTTTTATATATATTGCTTCTCTTACTGTAGTTCTTTGTCAATTAGAATATGTGTAATTTAATTATAAAATAGATGGTTATTGCAAATACTTTATTAGTATAACATAGCACCTGCTTACTCATTGTAGAGTTCCTTTTTCTCAAAGAGCATATTTCTTGCAGTACAAAACATACTTTTTATTTGTAGTTAATGGACACTGTTTTATAAGAAGCATACATTTGCTTAGATGCTCTGGAGATGTATATCTCCCTCAGCCATTGTCACCCTGGATGGACTTGATGGCTGAGACCAGTGACACTTCATTACATCCACTGTCTGCATATGTGGACAAAGCAAGTAATAACAGCCAGATATCTATGTTGGGTCAGAGGGGCAGATCATGTTGATGCTGTGGTGTTACAGGCAAACTCTGAGCAAGAACATCAGCAAGAATAGGGGAATGGAATGCAAAACTGAAAGCGCATGTGGTAAAACTGAGTACAGACAAGACAGTTGTAATGGCAGTAAATGCTGGAAATCAAAAGATGCTGAGAATTCAGGTCAAAGGGAGATTGAAGGGGAAACTGTTGAGCAGGTTAACAGCTTCAAGATTCTGGGAGAGGTGATTATGGAAAAAGGAAGTCTGAATGAGGAGGTCAAAGCAAGAATCAGAGAGGCTGTAGCCAACTGGTGCAGCATCAGTGCTACTGTATTTCAGAAGAATGGCAAAGAAGCTGAAAAGTAAGGTGTACCAAACAGTGGTGTGACCATCACTACTCTTTGGTACAGAAACCTGGGCAGTAAAGGCAGAGCAGGTGAGGAAGTTAGAGGTAATGCAGATGAAGTGCCTAAGACAGGTGGCAGGATGCACACTGTGGGACTGATGAAGAAATGAGGACATCATAGCAAATGCTAAAGTAGCCCTAGTTGCAGAGATGGTCGAAAAGAACAAATTATGGTAGTTCAGTCACATGTGCAGAAAAGCAGAAGACAATCGGGTGAAGAAGATTTGGCCCAGCCAGGAAGAAGGCAAGAAGAAATGAGGGTGTCCAGCAAAGAGCTGAATGGATTATGTGAGAGAACAGAATGCCAGTCGTGACTGTTGAAGTAAGTAACAGAGTGATGTTGGACTGAGAGAAATGAAGACAGCTGACATGACGCCCCTAACACCATGTACAAAATAGGGTAAAGGGAGGATTGCTGATCTATATTATATGCCTTTGCAGTGGGTCATTATAAGTCACTGAAGGTCATATAGGATATTCACAATGTCTGAATATGCTATATTCTAATATACAAAGGTTCCTTAAGATACATGATAGAATAATATTTTAGCAGTATATCTTTTTTCATTTTGGGCATTTCTGCAATTTAGGGCCATTCAGTCATTTTTTTTCCTTTACATATATGGTGGGAGAAATGTTTATTCCTCATACTTCACTTATGTTCCAGATCATCTTTGAAAACTTTGAAAAAGTACTGTGAGAGTCTGTTCTTACCCAGCACCATTCCATCTTTTACCTTCAAATAAAAGCATTTTTATGCAGCCTTGGATTTGACTCAGTGAGAAGTGACCCTCAGTTCACCAATATTTCAATATTTCTGCCATTTAGTGGAGAAGAGTAACAATAAAAAGGTGGGAATATCCTAGACATATAATGTAATTATTACCACAGAATTTAATTTAGGAGACAACTTCAAATAAGTGCTAAAGTAGGAGGGTGCAATGATGCCTGATGATATTTAAGTTTCCGTCATAACAAAGTCCATTAGTAGCAACCTCATCCATAAAGCAGCAGATCTTTGTCAACACAGATTATTCATGACATTTGATTTTATCGTAATCTGTTTCAAGGTGAGGCAAATCCCAAATTTAACCAAAACAGAAGAGAAACTGATAAAAAAACACACTAAGGCCACAGAGATTCTGACAAATCCAGCTCAACAACTTAAAACGTAATATTATAGCAATAACCCACGCCTGGGGGCCAAACAAAGCCAACCGTGGGTAAATCTAGCATTACCCACACCCGGAAGTGGGTTATTGCTATTATACAATGACATTATTTAAGAAAAAAATAATTACTTTTCTTAAATAATGGCATTGTATAATGCCTCCTTGCTGCCCTTCCACAACTGTCTGGTATTCTGTGGCAGTTCTAATGTACTGCGCATGCGCATGCCTATGCAGTACATCAGAGCTGTGGGCAAAAGCAACAGAGAAAGCAAGACCTCCGTTGCTTTTTAAAAACTGTTTCACTATGTTAAATGAGTTTAACATAGTGAGACAGCTTTAAAAAAAAGCAATGGAGAATCTCCGTTGCTTTTTTTAAAGCTGTCTCGCTATGTTAAACTCGTTTAACATAGCGAGACAGTGTGAAGCAATGGAGATCTTGCGTTCTCCATTGCTGTAAAAAAAGAGTTACAGTAATGGAAAAAGATCGGGCGACCGGACCTTTTTCCATTACTAAAACTCTGATTTACAACATGCACACTGACCAATCAGCGTGCACGTTTTTGAATATTTAATGGGGGGTCGTTGTATAATAGTGCTTTTATTTTATAACAAAACTTCAGATGAAGTGAACCACACACACACACACACACACACACACACACACACACACACACACAAACTGTTTAAATACAATTCTAAAAGGTCATGGGATAACTTTTAAAATCAGGTGAACAGCTTAAAATCATGTGACAGCCAAAGCTTTTAAAATCATGTGATCAGCTTAAAATCATGTGATAGCCCAAAACTTTTAAAATCCTGTGAACAGCCTGCCAAAATTTTTTAAAATCATGTGATCAACTCGCCAAAAATGTTTAAAATCACTGCACTCTGTCAGCATTGCCCTGCTTTCTACATAGGCAATACTGAGTATAAGTTCAGTTCTTGTATTGGTAATATATTTAAATATGATTGTAGATTCTTTTTATAAGACCTGTTGCTGCTTCTACTTTTGGAACTGTCTGCATATCTGCCTTCCACATTGCCCTCATTTCTGTCTGCATAAATTGGTATTTTATGACTTTGTGTGTCTCTGTACATAAAACCTTGTAGACACTGAGGGTACTAATTTCAATGATCAATGGTCCTTTTGTTTTCTTTTCATGGACTACTAGATCTGTCTTTCTCACTTCAATTTTTTGAACTATTGGTAATGGGTGATCCCATGCCTTATAAACTTCATCATTTTCTATGATGCCTTGTGGCTCATGTTTCCAGTGTTTTTCAGCTACTTCAATATTATAATGTTTGCACAATGCCATTTACAACAGTCTTACCACATTATTATGCCTTTCAGTAAACTGTTTCAAATTCTGTGTTACAAAACTTATATTTGTCTGTTTCTCTCACATGCTCAATGGATTTTGTAAACCAATGTCTACATAGCCTACTATCTTGGGCTGCCAATAATAACCTTTCATCTTTTGGATTAAATTTGCCTCTCAACCATTCCTGCATTTGATCCTGATCAACATGAGGTTCTTACAGAAGTTTTCTATACTTGCGACTATATTTATGCTTTTTCCACATTTCTTGCTTTCTCATCTGATCCTTCACCTTATATTCTTTCTTTTCTTTTTTGGCACATTATGTTGCTTCCTAATTTTTATCTACTTGTGGTTTAATTTCCATTCCCTCTTGATGCTGATATGCTTCTGCTAGACAAAGAAGGGAAGCCATCTTAGATTTACTCTCCTCATGTTTCAAAACTTTCACTGTGCTTGGGTCTTGTGAGGTTAGCAGATATATATGCAGTCCCACGATTGCAGATCTATAAATGTAATCAGTTTGAAGGAGGCCCATCCCTCCTTCGGAACAGGGAATATATAATCTTGGTATTCACTTCTTCTTCTTCTTTTGGCTTTTCCCAGTCAGGGGTCACCACAGTGGATCATCTGTCTGCTCATGATTGGCAGTGGAGTTTTATGGTGTCGAGTTGCCAACCCAGTGCCCAACCTTCCACAGAAGGCACACACATGCACACACTCACACTTAGGGCCAATTTAGAGTGTCCAATCCACCTACTGCATGTTTTTGGGATGTGGGAGGAAACCAGAGAACCCGGAGGAAACCCATGCAACCACAGGGAGGACATGCAGACTCCGCACAGAAGGCAACCCAGCTGAGAATCAAACCAGAGAACCTCTTGCTGTGAGTCGGCAACGCTAACCGCTGCACCACCATGACCGCCCTATAATCTTGGTATTCACTGACTTTTGTAAATTATTTGATGAGCATGAAGCATCCTTCTTGTTTTCCTGTCTAATCTATCCAACACGTTTTGGGGTCAATCAATCACTCCAAATGGAAAGTTAGGACAGGTACACCAAATTGGTTTATGGCTTGAATTTTGTTCCTAGATGTCAACGCTGTTTTCAGGATTAATTTAAGTCTTCTAAAATATTCCTTACAAAGTTTTATTCGCATTTGTTTATGTTTTATTGTTGATCCTTCATGGATTCACAAATATTTATACACTCCCTCTTGCTCAAGTTCTTTTATATCACATTCTTGTCCAAAACTGATGTTTTCTTGGCGCTGCAGCTTTCCTGCTTTAAAGGTAGCTTTTGCACGTTTCAAAACCAAATGACATTCTTATATCATCTGAAAACGTTTTGATGACTTGCAGTTGTACTTTCAGTTCCTCATCTGATTTGCTAAACCGTTTTAAATCATCGACAAAGAGAAGTGAGAAGTCTTTGTACTTTGCTGTTTTCTGCGAGCCAAATTATAGCCATGACCTAATCTGTTAAGCAGACAGCTTAATGGGTTAATGGCAAGGCAAAAGAGCAACGGTGACAGAGAATCACCTTGAAATTTATTTATTTATTTATTTATTTATTTCAGTTTGATTACCAGGGAAGTCCACTGGGTCAAGAAGAACCCATTTTCAGGGGAGGCCCGGGGAGAAAAGCTCCAAAATAGAATAACCAATACAAAGTTAAGAAGAATACAATGATAAATTCACACAGCAGAAAACATAATAAGATACAGTAAATTCAAATTTACAATAGAAAGTACACTCAGGACAATGTAAAATACCTATTTACAATAGAATGTAGACACAGAAAGAACATTGAGTATGGAAATATACAATGGAATGTACACACTGCAGGAGTTCCCTGAGGAAACAGCAACACTGAAGAATTATTATTATTTTTTTTTTCTTAGGTTGTTAATATTTTTGTGCAAACAGAGTGGTAGGAGCATGCTAATGGCATAGCTGAAGTCCGAGTGTAAAATGGGTGCATGAGTAAGGGACTTAGTGTAGGCACTTAGTCAAGGGGAGCTCTGAGATTCAGTAGGGTGAAAACAAGGACATTTCCTTTTTGATGAAAGGTGTAAGAAAAGCTGGGTTTTGAAGTGATCTAAGTTAGGTATAGTTCTAAGAGAAAGAGGGAGAGAGTTCCATTTTCTACCTAGAGAGAATGATAGTAGTTGTTGGCCAGCAGGATGTTTAGGTCTAGGAATGGTGATTAGATTTTGGTGTTCAGATCTTAAAGATCGTTTGGGAATGTAAAGGGGGAGGATGGAGGATAGAGCAGGGCATTTTTCTGGGTGGAATATTAGTTTATGAGTGGTTGTTAGTTGGAGATAGTCAAGGTGGTTTGGGAGTTCTAGCCAGTTTAAAGATTGAAGGGAGAGGCAGTGGTGGGTAGAGTTTTTAGACTTGGTGGCAAATTTAGAGATTTTATTATAGCAGGCTTCAAGTTTAGATGAGAGGGAGGCTGACAGATTAGAGAGGAGAGGGGCTCTGTAAAGAACTGAGGGTAGGAGGAAGCAGGTAGCTAAGCTTTGCCTGGAGGATTTGGAAAGAAATAGATTATTTCTGTAGAACATGCCTAGTTTTTGGTGTTTTTTTTTTATGTTTTGTTGAATGTGGAGGTCAAATTTAAGGTGTTCGTCTATGGTTATGCCTAGGAGTTTAGTGTAGGGGACTACTTCTATAGGAGTGTTAGATTGGCTGAGGATGTTAAAAGAGTTTTTGTCCAAGGACAAGGTCTTGTAGGGAGGAAAATTAGTATTTTGGATTTATTAGAACTGAGGGAGAGATGATTTTGGTGCATCCAGTTTTCTGTAGTGGAAAAAGCTGTTCTAGAGAGAAGTTTGGCTAAGTTGGGGGCAGCACAGACCAAGGTAGAGTTGTCAGCGTATTGAATGACAGTAGTGTCAGGGAGAGCAGTGTGAAGGTTATTTATGAAGATGTTGAAAAGTATGGGACCGAGAATGGATCCCTGAGGAACGCCAGTTGGAGTAGGTAAGAAGGAGGAGGTACAGTTCTTCCATCTGACAGCCTGGGATCTGTCAGAGAGGGAGCTGGAGAACCAGGAAAGAGTATTAGAGGAAAGATTAAGGTTGGAGAGGTGGCAGAGGAGGTGTGAATGGGAGATAGTGTCAAAGGCTTTAGAAAGGTCTAGCAGGATAGTGGATACTAGAAGTCCAGAATTTCGGGCTTGGTTAACAGTTTCTAAGAAGGAAAGAAGGGCAGTTATGGTGCTGTGGCCTGGACGGAAACCATGTTGGGTGGGTGTAAGTAGCTGATACTCTGTTAGGTAGGGTAAGAGTTGGCAGTGGACACATTTTTCAAGAATTTTTGATAAAGGAGAGAGGAGGGCTATAGGGCGGAAGTTAGAAACGGAGTTGTTTTTACCTCCTTTATGAAGTGGTAGAATGTAGGCAGAATGCCAAAGTTTAGGAATGTAAGACTCTTGTAAGTATCTGTTAATAAGGATGCTAATTGGAAGAGCTATTCCATCGGCTGTGTGTTTGAGGAAAGAGGAGGGAATGTTGTCAGGGGCGTTGGAGCAAGGTTTTAGTTTGGTTAAGAGCTTTTTTATGAAAGCTGTGGAAACTGGTTTCAGTTGAAACATAGGATGATGGTTATTGGGAGCATTTAGGATGTTGGCAGGGCTGTTGTCAGGGAATGTTTTGGTTAGTTTGGCTATAGAGTCAGTAAAGAAAGTGTTGAATAGTGAGCTAAGTTCATTGTCTGATAAACTGGGATCAGGGCAGGGGTTATTTTGTGATCAAGGATGGAGAAGTATCCCCCTTTAGATTTTTATTCCTGGAATAATAATTTGTCCTTTATCATGACTTAACTGCAAAGTGGTTTGCCACTGTTTCATGGTCACTGTGAAATAATTTATCAGTGTAGGATGTATCTTATACATTTTAAGCACTCTTTTATCCATGAATGTGGGGTACTGTCAAATGCTTTTTTGTTGTCTATCCATGCCATACTTAGATGTTTCCCCTTTTTACAGTTCTCCACTATGACTTTATTTACAGCAAATGATCTTTGGTTCCATATGACTTTCTTTTATTGCCCTTTTGTTCTGTTGTCATATGGTACAGTATGGGTTTTCTCCCAGAGATCGAGGATTAGAAGAATTAAATATTGTGGTATTAGCAGCAAAGAAAGCTATTACTTCACACTGGAAGAATCCCATTCCTCCACCTATCAGTAATACTGACAAATCCTTCAAAACCTTTTTAAAGATAATTATAGATCGCCAAAAGAAAAGTACAGATCTCATTTTTCTCTCTAAATGGTCCACATATAGGCAGATTTTTGACAATTCCAGTTTTCTGCAAAACAGAGCATCAACTTAACCGTTGTTTTCCTCGAATCCTTATCCTGCTCATTTTAGATGCAGACCTTATAATTTTTTATCTAGATATTCATTAGTCTGCCCTTTTTTCCTCAGTGAGATGTTTTTATATGTTTACAATGTTATCCTGTTTACTTATTCCATTGTCTAATTTGTCTCATAATTTCATATATTCCTTCATCGTTAAGATTTCTCTTAATAAAACTGTCCGATAGATTACCTAATAGTTAGGAGTAGATCACAGTTCTATTTGTTATTTAATTAACCATACATTACAAGTTGCTTTTGTATATCAGTATATTGTTATTAATTGTTACATTTTGGTGAATGATATAAGTTGATAGACGCAAGCTAAGTATGTGTAGGTGACCAAATGGTGTCTATGCGAACTGTATATAATTGTCCACAATGCATTATAAGATTGCCCCGTATGAAGTTTGATTATTATGGTTTTAATTTCATTTGGAAAAAAATGATAAATAAGGATATGCAGAAAAGTAGTTTCCTAGTCGCATTATTATTGGGTCCACCTATTCCACAGGTTTTAACCAGTATTTTCCAATAATATTCCTTAAATGCGAATAACCTATTAATATCTTCTCCCTTATATCATTTTGTAAAATCTCTAGCACTTAGAACATAAACCCTTTTGAGTCATATTGCAGAGACTGACAGCATAGTATATTTTCAGTGTTCGTTTTCTGTATCACACATAGGTACTAGTGTACATATTCATCCAGTTTCCTAATGGTATTGCCCATATAGCAAGAAGCATAAAGCTTACATTGAGCCAGGTATATAATTTTCTAGGTATTACAGTCTGCATAAGAACATAATCTGAATGTTCTGTCTGTTACTGAATATTCAAAACATTCATTTATTTGTTTATACCCCAGTTTTCCATTTAAGTTGCTCAGTGTTATGAGGTAGCTGGAGCCTATCACAGCACGGCAAGGCAGAGAAAGTAATTCTGGATGGGAAGGAAGCCCATTGCATAATGCACATAGCTTCTCTCATGTGGCTTACATACATACAACCAATATAAAAGATTGCCATTTTACACACAATATGTCTTTGAGATGTATATAGAAGCTACAGCACATCATGAAACCCCTCAAGAAGACAGTGAATATGTGCAGACTTCTCACAGATGGCAAAGGCTCATGATATCTAATGTGAAACTTAAGTACCACTCAAAGGCTCATGATATCTAATGTGAAACTTAAGTACCATGCAAAGGCTCATGATATCTAATGTGAAACTTAAGTACCATGCAAAGGCTCATGATATCTAATGTGAAACTTACTGTAAGTACCATGTACATGAACTCCTTTAGAGGTGTAACATTTTCATCATGTTTGTTAAGTCCTCTCAATATTTATCTTAAATAATTAAACTGCTGATTAGGTGGAGGAAAGTCAATGTCTCAGAAGTAGCAAATTCCTGACCTACTACCATTTTACATCGCCAGTGCTTGGTCGCCTTGATTTAGCAGAATGTATGCTGCTTAGTCATGTTTATTTATTATATGTTCCTTAACTGGTAGGGATATATGCATATCCTATAACTATAAAATCCATGGCGGTCAGAATGGATATGTAGAATGTGAAAAAAACTGATCACAGCATTTAGTATCCTACACCTGTACTTTTCCATGATCCTGACTGCGTAAATAGTTTTGCTTTGTCTAAAATGTTGATTCATTGGCAGTCAGTAAACAAGATATGATTTTCTGTGTTCAACTGAATTGATTTGTAGTTAAAAAGAAGTCCAGGTGAAAAAGGAGGTTTTGCTGCCTTGTGTGTGTGCACTCTTGGCAAATGCTTAATGAAACTAAAAACTGAAAAATTGTGCTAAAAGGAGGGATGAAGAACTCAGGGACATAAACCATGAAACACAGGCCACAATATAAAGCCAGGCGATACTGCATAATGTTATTTTTTATTTATTAATTATTAATTTAGTGCAATTTTGCACCTGCAGTTTTATGCTCATACATAAAGAAACTATATTATGAACTTTTAAAACAAATTATCTATAAGGAAAGTTGTTTTCATATTGCTGTTAGAACTCCATTAATAGTTGTTTTTTTTTTTTTTTTGATATTGCAAAACTTGATATAAACAGTGAAAAGAGATTTAAAACAGAATGCAATTATAATACTTAGTTCTTCTATAATTCTGATTTACCCTGGGATTTAGACACAGACTGTGCAATGCAAAAGGTGAAAGTGCATGACAAATGGCATTAAAGGATAAGTCAAACTTAGCGACATCAGTCAAGATAGCAAAGTACCATGGTCAGCTTACATGGCGCTTCATAAATGCTGCATCCTCAATCAAGGCCGACCCAGCACTATTGACATTACGTGTGTGACGAGCAGCAAGGTATGGCAAGCTCAGTGTGCATGGCAAGGAGGCTGTCATTACTGCCGCAGCAGAGACCTGCAGCTGGACTGCGGTAAACCACCTCAAAGCCACAATAA
The DNA here is from genome assembly GCF_019279795.1 of Protopterus annectens. Taxonomy (NCBI): domain Eukaryota; kingdom Metazoa; phylum Chordata; order Ceratodontiformes; family Protopteridae; genus Protopterus; species Protopterus annectens. The sequence goes on along the minus strand of NC_056735.1, from coordinate 114,003,439 downwards.
AGACAATGCAGCTGAGGTAAACAATGACACTGCATGAGTACTCGCAGACGTCGACTACACTGCTCATGCACAGTTATATAATGTTGATGCAATCAATGGAAACATAGGGTCTATATTATTAACTTTCCATTGAACACCTCTTCAACGACCCTAAAACCGCAAACTTTCAAAATATCGAATATCCACATAAGTGATTTCTTTCCCTTGGAAAATAAATCGCTTGCCCTATAAACACCAACAAATACCCACAAACATTATAAAGTCCAATGTGGGGGGCTGTGCCCCCCACAACCCCCTAACTAAATATACCAACTCTGAGATCAGACTACATTGGGAATACAGCACACTGACGAGGATGGCCAAGCAATTTCTTTCCAAAGGAAAGAAATAGCTTATGTGGATGTTCGATGTTTTCAAATTTCACGGTTTCAAGGTTGATGAAGAGGTGTTCGATAAAACGGCTCTTCGAGGAAATAATAGGAACCAGAAACATATATATATATATAGATAGATAGATAGATAGAATAGTGTACAATGAAAGGCAAAGTACTAATGATGGATGTGGCTGGAGGAGAGATTTTACTATGACAAAATCCACGAAACCACAGATAGCAACATAAAGTGCTATGTGAGCTGCAAAACAAAACAATTGCCAGAAAAACAAAGTGAAGCTGGTACTATGACAATATGTGAGTTTTGAAGAATGTCAAACCTACACAGTAGGGGTAAGATACAATAAAGTAACATGATGTACCAACCTGCACCAGTCCTGACAAAATCGCAATGTTAGCAGTGGACCTGCACTACACAGGTGAATTTAATTTAATTTGGAATATATGCTAACCTGTGAGTTGAGTCCACATGCTGGTATATCCAGAGTTAGTGGCAAGGTGAAACCACTGCAGCAGTTAGAGTAAAAGGGGTCATAAAACAAACATATGGAAATGTAGTACATGTGCAGAAACATGGCCTGCCCCCTCCCAAAAAATAGGCCTCAAGGTGACTGAACCAGTGACATAGCATTGCATTAACAAGTGAAGCCTCTACAACTGCTAGAGTAAAAAGTATCATGAAACACAAATATTACAGAAATGTAGCTGCACACTTCCAAATGAAAATTTGTAAAACAATATACCATCCTCATGGAATTTGAAACCCCCAACCAGTGCATGGACACAGTAAGAATAATCACATAACTGAAATGAGTCGCTGAAGGATTTCTAATGAAGCCAGTAGCTATATTTTATGTCAGATTTGTATCTGTGTGTATATATATATATATCTGTCTGTATGTATGTATCTGTATGGCGAGGATTTGTCCTCATTTTTTCATTTTTGCCACTGAATGCAGACTGCCATTTCTCTTCTGCTTTATGTGACCACTGAAGTTGCTCTGTGCGAGCTGTTCTGCAATGTATGAGCACAGAAAAATGGTTTGGAATCACAAGCCCGTTCTCAGCATGTATGAGGTGCATTTATCTAGTCCAGTATAGTCAAAATAGTAAGTGAGATACTCTGTGTAGAACAAATGACAGTACTGGATCTTGAAAGGAATGAATGTTAATCAGTCCATTACAGATAACAGCATCGGTTGTAAGCAGGTTTCCTGATGCTCCTAACCCATAACCATAGCATGGATATGAGTGGTTATTTCTTTCTTTTTTATTTATTTATTTGTTTTATTAATTGATTACACAGGTAAGCAAACTAGGCACAAACACCTCTTAACAGGAGTAGCTCAGGAACATTGTGAGTGTACCTGAGCTAGTCATACAGCTTGTAGTAAATCAAGCAAAGGACTAAAGGATGAAACTTATTAATAACCCATAACATTTACTTTCTGAGCTAAACTTCCAAACTGTGTCAAATATAACAGAGAATTAATAGGCCAAGTCAAAATCATGAATGCCATTACAACTGCAACAGATGTATTAGTTATTCCTTAAAACATTAATATAATATTGGTTCATGTTAATTAAAGTCAGTTAGATCTTATCACAGCAAACTAAAATGAGGCAGTCAGGTTTACTGCTGTTCCCCAAAATCAAAATTCACATCCGTGATTGCAGTAAATTATTTCACTGGTAAAAATTAGACCTCTGCAAATGTATTCAAATAAAAAGCAGCTTTGTGCAATTGTGCAGGCAGAAAAAAAAGATTTTTTTGCCACAGAAGCATTTTTGTAGGGGACCTTAAATCCCTGTACCCCCCATTGGATGTTCGAGGCTTGTTGGCCCCTAACTTTATTACTCTCTCTCCAATTTCATCTCAACTTCATGACTCAGTACTTACTTAGAAAAACAGTGTTTTCTTTTCTGATAAAATGTGATCTTGAAGACAACTAAACTGCATATCTTTCAAATCCACATTCATCACTGCAATATGTAGTGAGCAAACACATTAGACCAAGCAACTTAGAGAATGAATGCACTGAAGTAATACATATATGCACTAACAGGCATCAAGCACCCAAGGATAACTTGTGGCAGTCATGAACTCTGCATGTTTAGTAAAAGCACAGAGTCAGGGCATGTCCAGAGACATGAGTGAAACAGTAGGTGGTATGAGTCAGTGAGCCATTGTTTTGATGAAATATGGAGGGAACTAAGTGAGCTGAGTGATGTAATACTCTGACAATCATCAAGAATGTTAAGATGGAAGATACGTTCTCCTGCTATCATATGGAAGAAACAGACAGTACGCCTTGATATGCACTCAGGGGGGACAAGTGAGAGATACAGAGAGTAAGAGATGGCGATAGGGAGAGAGAGAGAGAGACATTAATCTCCCAAGACTGCCATGACCCAGGGAGTAGTAGCTCAGCTTGGTAGACCCATTTCTTCCTAATTATCAGTAAGTCTGTTATTTACATTCTGATCATGGACCACCCCAGAGTAGCTAACTTGTATATTAACATTTTCTTTGGTGCTAGGTCTGATATAAACTGTTTTCTGTTTCACCAGTCCCAGAAGAGAAGGAGCGAGAACTGAGACAGAATGTTCCTGACCGCATTAAAATACAGAAATGTCTTTTCAAACTTCACCCTTTCAAGACAAATTAGGAAATATACAAATAACCTCTAATAACAAAAAGGTTCTAGCGCTGCAACTCAGTGATAGTGGTCTTTAGTAAGGCAATCAAGCTAAAAAACAGAGACTTCATTTTCTTGAATTTCTGTGTCCCCATTAGCATCAAACAGTCCTGGTTTTAAATTCTGTTTTGTAAGTTCTGAGTACTAAGTATCTTATGACTTCACTTTTAGTCTTCCGACTTCTACTTGCTTCTTTATATGACACTAACGGAGTCAGTCCAGTAGAATCGAACTCATGGATCACCAATAAAAACAGAAAACTGGTCTCAAGTTGCTTCATCACCTAGATCAAAGTCAAATAATAATTGCAATAAATAAACGATTGAACTGATGTGCGCATTTTTTTAACATTTACATTTTTTTTCTAAAAATAATATATTAGAATCAAGGGCAGGTGGTGTGGCAATCATCTGTAAAAATTCCCTAACCATCACCTTACTTCCACGGGAAACACCCAATTTAAACAATGTTGAACTGATAATTAAACTCCTAAAAATCAACAAAAGGAAAACAATATATTTAACAGGAATTTATATACCACCACAGAATAACGGTGACACTGCTGATTGCATCCTCTATTGGATATCCCAACAAATTAACCATGAAACTATAATACTTGGAGATTAAATATAGACTGGCAACTCATAAATTCCACTACCTCCACTGAATCCATACACGTGTACAATTTCAGACATTAATAACCACACCTACTTAGAATCAATAAAACTTCAGGGAGACACTCAACATTAGATTGGATTCTTGCAAACAAACCAGATGAACTATCAAAAGTAGGCTGCCTCTCAGATACCATAAGTGACCACCTACCAACATATGCTATTAGAACTCACCATAACCTAGATAAACATATTACCTATAATCACATACGAAATGCAACCAATTTCAGCAAAGATATTTTCAAGAAAACACTAAAGCAATATAACTGGAAGGTACTTACAACAATGCCACTAAATACTGCTGTAGAACACTTTAATAACATATTCTTTCAGACCTTAAATAATCTTGCACCAGTATGTAATGAAAGAGTAAAGTCCAACCCCACACCATGGCTGACAAAGGAAATAAACAAAATAAAAACATAGCAAAAAGGGATAAAACCTGAACAAAATTGGTATAAAATAGTAATCAAAATGCCTTCTAGCAATTTAAACATCTTAGAAACCTTTCAAAACTTCATGTCAAACAGGATAAGCAAACATACTATACTAACCTATAAGACACATGTAAAAACAACCCAAAACATTTTTGGTCATCACTAAATAAACTACTCCATCCTAGCAAGACCATCACTCTCTCTCCAAAAACAGACAGTATGATAGACTCTATCCCCACACAGTTTAATTCCTACTTTATACAATCAGTATTATCTCTCTCTTAGACACTAATACATCTGTCCCTCTATTTCTAGCCCTGTCCAATGAAAACCACCCACAGCTCTTCAATTTTAATCCAGTACCTACCTCGCTCATAATGAAGTTGCTCCTTAAACTAAAAACTACTTCTGTTGCTGTAGACCACCTACCATCAGACTACCTAAAATTGCTGCAGAAGTCATAGCCTCCCCTGTGTCCATACTAATTAATAGGTGCATAGCAGAAAAATACAGCCCATCACTGTGGAAAGAATCCTACATCATACCACTGCACAAAGGCAGCACAACTACAGACCAATAGTGACCCCCCCCTGCAAAGTATTAGAGAAATGCATCCATATGCAACTGATGCAATAAGTAACCTAAAATAAAATGCTATCAGAAACAGAACATGGCATTAGGCCCAGTGCAGCACCACTACTGCTGATGGTGTGCTCATGTCCACCGTGTTCTTAGACTTGTCAAAGGCATTTGATACTGTCTCGCACTAGTAACTACTCATTCGACTCTCCTCGATAAGACTTTCACAATACACCTTGTTGTGGTTTCTTAGTTACCTATCTGGAAGGGAACACGATGTTTAATGGTAACAAATTTACTCATCCTTTCAACCAGTTGCTACAGGTGTCCCTCTGGGCTCTATTCTGGGTCCTCTCCTATTTAATATATTTATTAATAACCTCCACAACTCCACTCACCATGCCAGTTTAGTTCAGTATGCAGATGACTCAAAATTAATATGTGCAGCCTCAACAATAAATAAGCTCCGAAACGTTAACTCAAAATCTTTCTCCTTTGTAGAAACCTGGCTCAAAGAATCAAACCTCCTAATCAAATCCAAGAAAACTAAGTTAATGTTTTTTACCTCAAAAAGTTGCAAAATCAAAAGCAGCCCTTTTACCATAAATTCAGCAAATAATACTGTCATCGAAACTGCAACTAACAATAAACTTCTTAGTGTTATAACAGATGGCAATCTCAAATATGACCAGCATATCCTGCATACTACTACATCTACACACCAGAAACTAGGGTCCCTTTACAGGATCAATTGACTCCGTACAGATACTGCAAGAAAAACTCTAGTCACCACCTTATTGCTGATTCTCTTATACACCTCTCCTATCCTAACAAACGTAAGCAATACTCAAAGAAAGAAATGTATGTATTTATTTATTTATTTTATTTTATTTTATTTTACATTTGTTAACTGGGAAAGTCCGACTGGATACAGGTCCATTTTCAGTGGAGGCCTGGGGAGAAAAGCTCCAAATGTACAAAAACAAGTATAAATACAGTGAAGTTATTACGGTGAGTTATCACAAAACTGAGATTTGTTTAATGATATGTACACACAGGTACATGTTTTTTTCTCACATACACACAGCAAAGGTTGGAAGCAAGTAGCTGAGAAAGAAATAGTTAAAATTTCATCTGAAAAAGGAAAACACATATATTAAGGTGGTTGTCATACATGGAGTAGTGTTAACTTTAAATCTTTCCAGTAGGTGGGTGATGCACAGAATTTTAAACAGTTAGAGAGTCAGAGTTTTATTCTTGTAATGAGGGTCTCATTTATGAATTATGTTTGAGTGGGGGTTAGTCAGGGTTTGTACAGGGACAAAGCTAATGCATTTTTAGGTATTTCCTAAGGGATTTTTTGAATTTGGATAAGGAGAGGTCAGTGGTGAGTTCAGCAGGAAGTAGGTTGTAGTTTTTACCACCAGAGTTGGAGAATAGTGATTCACCAGCTGAATTGTTGGTTTAACAGTTTGCACTAGCAATTGTTTGGAAGAGTGAAGGGATTTTAGGTTACTGCAGGGTGTAATAGTATTTTTCAGTATGGGTGTACTGTCTGGTTGGTAGAGGATTTTGTGAACAACTATTAGTTGGTTATATTGCAGTTGATAGGGTAGTTCAAGCCAGTCTAACGATTGAAGGTTAAGGCAGTGATGGGTTGTATAAGCTCATCCTGTGACAAATCAGGCAATGTTATTGTGGCACCTAGTAAATTTATTGAGGTTTGATTTGCTTAGGTTTACGAAGATGGGTGAGGCATAAAGAAGGGTCGATAGCAGATGTGTACGGGCAATAACAGTTCTAGTAGATGGGGTTAGGAATGGTTTAATCTTGTATAAAGAGCCTCATTTTTTATTAACTGTTTTAATAGTTTTGTCTATGTGAGCATCAAACTTGAGGTTGTTGTCAATGATCACTCCCAGTAGTTTAGTACTAGGTTCTGGGGAAATTATGGTACCATTGTTAGATATTATGGTGAGAGGTGGTGAGGGGACCTTGCGAGTGGGAGAGAAGAGTAATAGTTCAGTTTTATTTGGGTTTAATAGTAGGTGGCGACCAGGGAGCCAGTTCTCTACTTTGTTGAAAGTGATTTGGGACAAGGATTGTAAATCTGTGGAGGAGGTGGCAGAGCAGATTAGGGTTGAGTCATCTGCATACTGAATACAAGTTGCATCAGGGATGACTTTGTACAGATCATTAATGAATATGGAGAATAGGAGGGGACCTAATATAGATCCCTGTGGGACTCCAAGGGTGACTGGTAAAAGGGACAATAGGTTATTCTTCCATAGTACAGCTTGTTGTCTGTCACTTAGGTAAGAATGAAACCAGGTAATTGCTAGGTTATCTATGGAGAGTGATTTTAATGTGTTTAAGAGTACCTGGTGATTTACCATATCACATGCCTTGGATAGGTCAAGGAAGAGGGCTGAAGAGAGCTTGCTGTCATTACGGTTTTGATTTATTGTACGGGAAAAGGAGAGAAGGGCTGAGGTTGTACTATGACAAGGTCTAAATCCATGCTGGGAGGGGGCTAGGAGAGTGTTTTGATTCAGATAGGCAAGAAATTGCTTGTGGATACATTTTTCCATTATTTTAGCCAAGGCAGACAGAATGGCTATAAGGCCTATAATTTGAAAGTTCAGTGGAATCTCCCACTTTATAAATTTATTTATTTATTTTACATTTGTTGACCAGGCTAGTCCAACTGGATACATGTCCATTTTCAGTGGAGGCCCGGGAAGAAAAGCTCCACATTCCAGAAAAAATATTGTGATAACATAAGTACATTACAAGATTTAACAAATTTAACAGATCGTAAGTTTACCCCAGGGGTCACATCTGTGTCACTGCTAGACAGGGGCACAGTAAACTAATTCTATTATATAAGGGGACCTTCATTGTGTCACTACTAGACAGAGGCACAGTATTCTAAATTTATTCTGTACATTTTTTGTAACATTTCATGGGGTGGCAAAAGCCACATCACTATGGCTAGGCTTACAAATGCCCCAGGGCAGATAGCCTAGTACTATACTATGAAACTATGAAACTAAGAGAATACTAGTAAATACATTTTAGCTTAAGAGTAAGGAAAAAGTATTCTAAGCTAACAAATCATGTATGGATATACATACAACCAAAAACAGTAGGTAAGTAACATTGAGCACTATTTGAACTTTCAGATGGTTTTACAGACAAAGATGTCAATAGAAAAGGAATAGCTAGTTTTGTGTGAGTGAGAAGAATAGGGTCAAGAGACAGTGGAGGAAGTTAGTCTGGGTTTGCACAGGGGCATAGCCAGTATGATTTAAGGTATGGTTTGAGCTTGGATTTAAATAGGGTAGTAGAAGGTAGGGAGATAAGATCAGTAGGGAGGGAGTTCCAGGTTTTACCCACCCTGTTAGAGAATAAACAATCTCCAGCCAGGTTGTTGGTTTTACATATCTTTACCATTATTTTGTTTGAAGAGCGCAGGGTTTTCAGGTTATTGTAGGGGGTGATTAGATTGGTTAGTATTGGAGTAGATGTAGGATGGAACAGTATCTTATAGGCAATAGTTAGCTGGTTTGATAGGATAAGATTTGGCAATTCTAACCACCCTAGTTGATTACGATTGTTACAATGATGGGTTCTATAGGTAGAACCAGTTGCAACAATGTGGGAGATTTTCCAGATGTAAGGGATATAGGCTTCGTGGATAGTTCTATTGATTAAAATTGATATGAGGTATGCTATTTCATTAGCAGCTTTTTGGAGATATTCTGCAGGTAGTAGGTCTGCTGAAAGGGTGGTGGGTTTCAGTTTTTTAAGTAGAGACTTAATAAAAGATGCTGGCATTGGATCAAGCTTAAAGGGGATCTTATTATCAGGTGTGGGGTTGGTGGTACTTGGGGTATAGGGAGATACCATACTGGCTAGGGATTGCATGGTTTCTGTAAAGAAAGTGTTAAAGGTGTTAGCAACAATTTTAGAAGATTGTTGAAGGGTAGTTAAGGGGGAAGGGGTAGTTGATTGGCCTGGGAGGATGTTTGTTTATGCCTGACCAGAATTTTTGTGGTTGATTTTGGTGCTTTTGTTGCAGATTACAGTAGTAATTCTTTTTGTTTAGCATAATAGACTTCTTTGCATAATTTCTCAGCTGTTTATATATAAGGTGGTCTTTTGGGGATTTAGTGTTTCTCCAGCAGGTCCATGCTTTGTTTCTGCTAATAATTTTTTTGTCTTATATCATTGGACAGCCATGGTTCTACTTTGTTATTGGTTCTGATAGTGCGTGGGGGAGCATGGTTATCCAGGATAGCAAGAAATGTAGAGTTAAAATATGAGACCGCTTCATCTAGTGGAAGTAGCCATAGGTTAGACCAGTCACGTGTTAAGTTCATTCTGAAATTTAGTCTGAATAAAGTTCTTACAACTTCTAATGGTTTTAAAGGAAGATTGTTGAGGGATGCCATTTCTTTTTCTGATTATATAGGTCAGGAAGTGATCACTAAAGTCTTCAGGTAGGGTGCCTGTTTTATATATCTGAGGTAGGTTGTTTATTCATATCCAGTCTAGGATACTTTGCTTTTTGTTCGACTTATTGATTCTGGTTGGGGAAGATATCTGAGAGAAGCCATGCAAATTTATATGGGTGGAGGGGAAGTCTGAAGAGCAAGTATTTCAGTCGATATTAACATCCCCGAGAATAATAGTTTCCTGGGGGCAGTTAATGGAGAGCCATTGGAGGATACCCTCCAATGTATTTGTGTTGTCACCTGGGGGAATATAGATACATGCAATGTTTATAGATTTGCATTGAGTTGGACCATTGTGATGAGTATTTCTACATTGTTAGTAAACAAGGCATTTGGGGTACTAGTTTTGGATACTTCCAGAGTGGATTTATACAAGATGGCTACCCCACCTTTCTTAGAGATGTGATCAAGTCTTAATATATTGTACTCTGGGGGTATAATCTCATTATCAATGGTAGTAGGCTTGAGCCAGGTCTTGGTAAGGCATAGTATATCAGGGGAGTGGACATCCAGGAGGGCATGTAAGTAGTGAATTTTCTTGTTTATACTTTTAATGTTTAGGTGACACACTAGGAGTGAGTTGGGGGCATTATTTGAGTTTTGTAGGCTAGTATGGGTGTTATTTGTGGGTCTGATAGTAACAGGTGGGGTTGGGTCTGGGTTAGGGGGGATGTCACCATCCACTATGAGGTTAGGTAGTAATCTAATAGCAAGTTTCTGGAGTTTTAATAAGAGTTTGTGGTAGTATTTAGTTCTAGGTTTAATAAATGAAGCACAAATGGGGTTTTAAGTTTTTGTGTTAGAAGAGTTTGATGAGAAGTGGGGTAGTGGTTGGTTAGAATTATGCAGCTGATTAGTAGTACTGGTTTTGGTTCTAGAGTAGTGGGTGCCAGGGAGGTGTTGGTAGTCATAGGCTATGAGAAGATAGAGAATTATAAGTGGGGGTATTAGGCAGTAAATAGGATTAGAGTTTGAAGATTTGTTAAACGTATGTGGAGGCATTGTAGGGGTATTTGAGTAATGCTTGTTTAAAATAGAGTTGGGGTGTTTATAATTAGCATATAGTGAGAGACTGGAGAGAGTTTGAGTAATAAGGCTGGGTCCTGTGAATGATTGGTTAATGCTGATTGATTCTCATGAGTGGGAGTGGTGTCAGATGAAGGGGAGTGGCAAGGTGATAATAAGTGTAGGACAACAGACGGCGGGTGGAAATTGGGGGCAGGATAGGGGAGCGGGTGAACTGAGTGGGTAGAGCCAAAAGAAGAAGAAGATCGAGAAGAACAATCAATCAGTGGAGTGCTGAAGTCTGAAGGCAAGTGCGTTGAGATATATAAGAAGATAAGAGGCTTAAAAAAATATAGAAGTGGGATTACAGCAGTGATATAAGGAAATATTTGTATGGTTATATTGGGCCCACAGTGTGAGAAAGAACAAAAGTAGGTAAAGTGATTTAGAGACCCTAAAGCTGAGTATGGAGCCACCTAGTGGGCAGGTGGGGCACTTGGATGCACTAATAGTATGGAACCACCTAGAGGGCAGTGGGCTACTTGCATGCGAGCACACTACTAGGGATTCCTATGAAGCAAGGCAGAATAGCTAAGTCAAAAGATGGAGCCTTTCTACATCAGACTTTTTGATACCTCTGTAATTAAGCAGGAGTGGGGGGTGTGCAGGTTCAAGGTGGGGGAGGGGGTTAGACACAAAGTAATGCAAGGTTGTGAGTCAGAAAAACTGGACTAAGCCAGCTGCTAAAAATAAAACAGGAAAACCAGGCTAAGTTAATTGCAGGTCAGTGTGGTGCAGTATTTACCTAATAACTACAAATGTTATACTGCTAATCTAGTACAGAGTGGGGAAAAGGACCACCACTTCTGCAGGGAAAAACAAAAGAAGTATGGCTGCAGGTACATAGGTAAACTTTTTAAAGACAAAGTAGTTGTAAGTAATTGACCTAGGAGTACTATAGGAAGAGAGAAATGGGGGTGGGGGGCAGTAGTGTGAACACGTACACTGAAAGGGAAAACAGTCTTCAGTTTGGAGGACAGATTAAATACAACTCTAACATACACTAGTGTAGCTGAAAGCACTGTTCCACCAATGCAGGGTCTCACAGTGCAGGACAACGACACAGTCTTGGATTGATTGGAGGTTGGACAAGACACAGGATGTAACTTTTGCAGAGGTGCACTAGTTAGTGTTCCACCGACGCAAGGTCTCACAGTGCAGGGCAACAAGACAGCCTTGGGTTGATTGGAGGCTGACCAAGACACATGACGTACTTTTGCTGAGGGGAACTAGTTAGTGTTCCACCGATGCAGGCTCTCACAGTGCAGAGCAATGAGACAAATGCCCTGTACTACATAACTTTTTATTGCCCTACTGTCCAGCAAGGGACATCTGTTCTAGTAACAAATTCTTATTACTTACAAATAAGTCAAACAGCAGGAGACTCGTTCTATGCCCAGTATGTTGCTATACTCGGAATAGTATCCCCACACAAATAAAAATTCTTTATCAAGCTCAGTAGTTTTAAAGCATTGCTTAAACAACATCTTAACCAATCCTGGTCCTGCACATGCTCATCACAAGGTTAAGTCTTTGTGTTCACCATAAAATACTCTCCAAATACTCTCTTTAAACAGAATACTCTCAACCTTCCACTGAAATGACAAAACAATTTTTATACATAACTGCTGCCTGTGCAATCCATAAGGTGCATGCGGGCTTTCTCTTCAGTAGCATCCACCTCTGTAACAATCCTAGAATGTTTAAATAAACTGTTTGTGTATAAATGTACATAGAAACATAACTGCTCAGTGTTTAACTGGAACTTAGTATAATGCAAAGTAAACAATTGGAGGTTTTCTCCCCAGGCCTCTGCTGAAAATGGTTATTATTCAGTCGGACTTTGCCAGTAAACAAAGACAAAATAAATCATTAAAACTGTGCAGACCATCTCAACACCTTGTCTCCATGCTTGGTTAAAACTGCCACATCTACTAACACATACATAACTTCTTACCACCTATAAAATTATTCAGCATCCATCTGCCTGTCCAGCACTAAAAAACATTCTACACAACAGTGTTCCTAGTCAGTCATTGTGATCCAGTGACAAAAAATACTCCTATCTGTCTTCAAATCTAACAAATCTGCTGGGTATTGTCTTTGCAGGGTTGCTAAGGCCTGGAACTCCTTACCTGTATCTATCAGGCCTACACCCTCCTTCCCATTTTTCAAAACCACTCTGAAAGACTTCCTAGCTAAAATCTGGCTTGGCTCTTGCTCAAATCCAGGATAAACTATATTCCTAAATGTGAACAAGTACCTTTTCATTCCTTAGACCTCCGTACTCTCCCTTCTGCATTGCTTCCTTACTGTTATCCAATTATCTTCCCTGACTTTCTCACTAAATATACCATAAGCCTGTTTTTCCCTCACTTCATATTGCAATTTCTATTTGTATTAGACTAACTTACCTTTAATTTTTCTACAAACTGTGTAAAACATCTCTAAACATTAAATGATTGTTATATACCTTATATCAATTCTTAACCAATGTTTTATATTGGGTCTAATTTGTTATAATTATTTAAACTGCAGATGTTTTTGTTTTATTTTTGAAGATTGTAAAATTATTGTTTTAAAATGTTTTTTGTAATAATTTGGAGCTTTTCTCCTTATGTCTCCACTGAAAATGGGCTTCTACTCAGTTGGACTATCCTGGTAATTAAATATTACGTAGAGGGGAACAATGACCTCTTTTTTTCTGGATGAGAAACCTTTTGTGATGAGGTGTGCCATGTAGATGGATTTCCTGACTACTGTGGCGATGTGATTATCAAAGGAGAGACTACTGTCCATCTGTGTCCCAAGGTCTTTTATCACACTTTCGATGTTAAGTATACTACTGGCTTTGACACCAGGCATCTGTCTCAGTGAGGCTCTTTTGTAGGATGTCCACATCGTTAGGAGTTTCGATTATGGCTCCTAGTTTGCAGTTATCTGTGAACTTCATTAGCAAAAGACCTTCTGTGTTAGCCTGTACTTCAGAGAAGTAGATACCAAACAGGGAGGACACACGACTGAACCCTGTGGTACTCCACTTGTCACTGGTCTGAAGTCGGATTTGGAGTCTCCTACTTTCAAAGTGTGGATTCTGTCAGTGAGCCAGTTGGCAACCCATCTTGTGACATAGGGATTTATACCTAGTTTAGTGAGTTTATCTTTAATTCCAGAGTGGGGGATGGTGTCGAAAGCCTAGATAGGCTGTGTGAACCACCTTACCCTTGTCTACGGCTTTGGTGACTGCTTCAAAGAAGTCTATCAGGTTTAGAAGACATGATCTGCCTTTTACAAACCTGAACTGGGTGGGGTCCAGAGTTTGGAGATTACCAATGTCTTTGTTTATAAGTTCCATGATGATATGTTCCATGGCCTTGCAGACCAGGCTCGTCAGGCTAATAGGGCAGTAGTTCCAGGGGTCCATGGTGGCTTCCCCCTTGTGGAGTGGAATAACCATCGCTGTGCATCATTCAGCAGACACAAAGCCTGAGGTGAGGCTATGATTGAACATGGTACTTAGGTGGGGTGCCAGTACATTCTATAGTTCATGTAGAATGCAGCCTGGGATGTTGTCTGGTCCCATGGATGCTATGTTCTTGGCTTTGGAGAGTGTGGTTTTTACCTGTGCAGCCATGATTACAGGAACTTTGCATTCTTCTGGTATAGAGATGGGCTCTTTAGGGGGTGAGAGGGGCGTAAAGTTAGCACTGAACTTATCTGCCAGAATGTTGGCAATATTAGTTTGGTCTGTATATTTAGTGCCATTGTGCTGTAACTCACAGCAGATCTGAGTGTTGCCACTGAGATACTTGACATAGCTATAGAATGCTTTGTGGTTGTCTTTAGAATCAGTGGCGATTTTGTTTTCGTAACTAGCTTTGGAGGATTTTACTGAGGCTGACCAGGGAGCTCCTCCAATCATGGGATTTTACTGTCTTTTGCAACTGTTTCTTCCTTCTGCTGTACAGTTTGTTTATGGCAGGGGACCACCAGATTGGCTTCCTTTTTTGGAGAATAGTGTCATAGTTCTGTCTGGGATAGCATGATCCATGCACTCGTGTAACTGCTTATAAAGTGCAATTGTGTAGAATTCAGTAGTCGTAACTGTATTGACCATCTGCATGGGTGTGTCTTAAGAAGCATGAAGTTGGCTTTGGAGAAGTTTTTTACCATGGTTTCCTTAATGGGGGTGGGGGCAGGATGTGGATATCTAGGGTAATTAGCTAATGGTTGGATCGGATTAATGAGGCGTTGTCTTCAGGTGTGGAAAACTGGTCCCTCATGTTGGTAATGACTAGATCTAGGATATTGTTGCCCCTGGTGGGGGTGTGGCTAAGTTGATCCAGGGCATTGGAGCTTATGAATTCCAGAAAGCGTTGAGCGAAGGAGTTGGTACATGACTAGTTTTCACAGTTAATGGTGGGGTAGTTGAAATCGGCCATTATTAAGGTGTTTGGTTGAACCCTAATATTTTCTAGTACATCAAGAAAAGAGGAGTGTGAATCCTGGGGAATGGTGGGTGATCTGTAGCAAGCTGCAATTTGGATTTCAGTTTTGTCCAGAGTTAGTTGCACTTGGATAACCTTGGCTGCATTATGCTGAGCAACTAGCCTGGAGGTGTGGATATCCTTAATGAATATGGACACACCTCCACCTTTGGTGTTCTGGTCCAGGCTACATGGCCGAAAAGTGTGGTATGAGTTATAGCCTGGTAGTGCAGGGGTGCTCTCTGGAGCCTTGAACCAGGTCTCAGTCACTGCACAGATATCGATGTTCTCCATTTTAAGGAGTGCCTCGAGTGAGTGCATTTTGAGATTTAGACTTCTAGCATTAAGTAGCATCACCCTCAGTTTTTTCATGCCTGTTCCTGTTACAGCGGTGAATTTGTCATTTGAACTTTGCCTAAAAAAGACACTGTAGGGGCGGCAAGAACCTTAGCCAGTATCTGGAATCCCAGGGGTGACAGGTGCAGGCCATCTCTGGTAAAGCATTGTGGTCTGTCGACCATGTCATCCCAAGTAGACAGATACTGGATCCCTCTAGAATGGCACCAGAAGCTTAGTCAATTGTTAAAGTCAATCATTTTGTCCTTGTACTGCGGCATCATTCTGGCTGATGGCAGAATGCTACTGAGGGCTAGGGTCATACCTGCCTGGGCTACAAGATCGGAGAGTTCTTCCATGTCTCTTTTCATGTAGTCCAGGGAGGTACATCTCAGGTTGTTCACACCAACATTGACCATGACAGAGTCATATTAGCACTTGTGGAGTGACCTGAGTGTGTGGGTTATGTGGCGGATCCTGGCACCCGACAGGCAGCTGACAGTATCCTTCTCCTTGTTTAGCCTGGTGAGTGGAACATCAGTGTGCCTGACTATAGAGTTACCTATGATTAGTGTGTTGGGTACGTTGTTTTGCCTTATTGGCTGTGGTTGAGTGGCACACTGAGTCTGCGGGTTATGTGACATTTAGGTTGAGTTGGGGGGTGGAGGTTGCTTGCATTTCTGCTTTGGAGGTCTCTGTCTCTGTTGCTTGAGCACATTATTATTGAGAGCCTTCTTGAATGTTTTTGTGTTTCTATGTGTGGATTTTGGTGGTAGAGATTTAGTGAGACTATGTGATGAGTGTGGTGTGATGCAAGTGTTTACCTTCTCCTCTTGACTGTCAAGTTCAGTCTTGGTTGAAGAGAGCTTTACCTCCAGTTTGGCTAGATAAGTGCATCTCTCACAGGTTGTAGTGTTGGAGGGTAGGAGCAGAGGGTTGTCTGTGTACATGAGGCAATTTCTACATTGCCCCAAGTTGCCCAGATTCATCAGATAGAAAGGAGAGAACACTGGGAGCTGACCCTTGGACGTGCCTGAATAAAAAAAATATTTTCCTCTAGATAAGTGAGGAAAGTGAGTACAAGAGCTGTTTTTCTCTAAGCAAGTGAGGAAAGTAAGTACCAAAACTGTTTTCGTCTAGGTAATGAGGAAGGTTGAGTGCTGTAGTAATTAGCAGGTTATTTAGTGCTTACAAGTTCTGAACAAGTGCTGATCACGAATAAGCAAATTCAAGTGTTAAAACTAAGAATCTGTATGTGGACTAAACTAGTTACAGGAAAGGGGGAAACAAGTGCAAATGTGGGCTTTTAAATCAGAAAGATGAGAGAGATGGAAAAACTGCCCAAATGGCCAATAACTACAATTTCTGGGCCACAACCACTCCTTATGTGGTAGATAGGTTACCTAGTGCTTACCACTCCCACTGATAAGCTAGAAGGCTTCCCTCCAACACAGACAGCTTGGGGGGGGGCACAAGCTTGCATACAGTCCTGGATATAGCAAATTGGAATCTGGACTACACTAGTTACAGGAAAGGTATATATATATATATATATATATATATATATATATATATATATATATATATATATATATATATACAGAAAAATAGCTAAAACAGCAGTAAAAACAATTCAAGTGCAGTGCAAGCTAGCACACTTGAGTATGTAGCAATGTTAGGCCAAACAGTTTAAAAAATGCAACTAAATTAAAAATGACTAAAAACAAGTGCAGAAGGAGTCTATTAGGTAGAATGAGGTAAAGAGATGGAACTGGGGGGAGTGCCCGAGATCAAATCTACAGTGGGGGTGGGCAACTGCAAAAGCCTCCAAATTTAAACAACAAAACAGGAATAGGGAGGGTGGGTAAGGGAAAGCCAACACCTCCAGCAGAGATCTGAAAAACTATACAGTGAAGCAAAAATAACAGTGCACAACTCTGAATTCAGCCAGCAATGATATAAAATTAGTCAAACAACAATTACCAATACACAACTCAGAAGTGCCAGAAAAATATACTCAGCTCTGTATATCTCCAGATAGTTTGAAGAGCACTCTGTCAGGACACAGGAAGGCTCCAGCAATGATATGCAGATTTTTTTACTAAGAGGATCTCGTTTTATGCAAGTAATCCTTCAAATGGTCATATAACACACAGGATGTAAAACCAGTTGTACCAACTTAAGACAGAGAAATAGAGGGAGGGGGGAAAACACCTTCTGCAGAGATCTGAAAAACTATACAGTGAAGCAAAAGTAACTGCACAACTCTGAAGTCAGCCAGCAATGATATAAAATTAGTCAAACAACAATTACCAGTACACAACTCTGAAGTTCCAGAAAAATATACTCAGCTCTGTATATCTCCAGATAGTTTGAAGAGCACTCTGTCAGGACACAGGAAGGCTCCATCAATGATATGCTTAAAAGTGTCTTATTCAGTCCTAAATGACATTATCACAAACTCTTGCAGATCTTGAACCCTGGACTTACCACTCAGCCATCTGGGTTGTATACATGTTTCATGGTTTTTATAATACACATTTTACTACAGGTATTCCACAGTACTGAAAACAAATGGGACAGTCACTTTGTGTACATATGTACAGTACCCTTGAATGTACTGTACTCTGTGAAACAACATAGACAAGTCTACATATCTATAACTGTCATAACTAAATACTAAATACATATATACACTTGCAGGATGTGTACACACACACACACACACATATATATATATATATATATATATATATATATATATATATATATATATATATATATATATATACACAGACAGCTATAGCCATATATATATATATAAACATGTCTGAACACCCTTTGTGACACGAATTGTTTCAAAGGAATTGACGTGTACACAAAACAGAGGCATCTCTTGTTTTATAACATTTAAATCTTAATCAGTTCACCAGAGAAGGGATGGTTGTTTTGTATGTGGAGTTTGGGATGGAGAATGATGGCTAAGGAAATATACTCCGGGGATTGTGGAGTTTGGGTGGGGGAATGATGGGTATGGACATACACCCCAGGGACCACATCTGTGTCACTGCTTGACAGTGACACAGGAAAATAACATACCCAACAATAGTCGTTCTTGACTGTCTATTGTTTTTTATTCCTAACTATGTAATAATTTGTAGACTCCACTCACCACAGATGACTACAATGGTGTGCAGCATGTTAAAAGACATAACACATGTGTATGCCTGGCTACAGGGTAGTCACTCACACACACACACACACACACACACACACACACACACACACACACACACACACACACACACACTTGCCAGTATTGTGCTTACAAGTCTTGCCTATGTAAAGGTAACTAATAAAGTGGTATGCAGTTGGGGTATGTGCCACAGAGCCCATACAATTACACTTAATCTGATTCTGCTTCTGAGCTGGGTGACATCACAGGACTGATTACTTGCAGTGGGGAGGGGGGGGGAGGGTGGTGTAGCAGATGACAAGGATAAAGGTCAGTGCAAAAGGTGGTTTCTCTTTGGAAAGCAGTAAAACCCGCTGTCATGGCAGGATGCCGACACAAATACACACACAAAACCACACAGCCATTTGCTGACACACACATGCACACACACACAGTTGTCAGTGGTGGGATCAGAATTCCTGCCTATCTACAGATCACTATTACAGTACTACACAGTTACAAGACATGCCACAGAGATTACACATTTCAAGGCAGTCAGAATGCTCTTCTACGATTGAGGACATCAACAGGGATACTGACAGTTAAGATGTACATAGCTGTAAACCTGTGTGTTTAAAGTAGGAGTCCATTACAACCTGTATGCACAAACAAGGCACATCATCTGCAGGTAAGACATAGGTAGGCCTGAGAGGTATAGTTGTAGCACAACAAGCCCTGAACTGGAGTTTGCCCATCTGTGGAATGGACAACTACTATCACTATACAGGTTTACAGTGGTCATGCTCATATACATAGAATCACAGGACTTGTTTGGATGCATTGACTCCAATTAAACAAGGTGACAGTGGGCATGCTAATACACTTAGTAGCACAGGACCGTTTGGGATGCACTATGACTACAACTACACAAGGTTATACTGGGCATGCTCGTACACTTAGAAACAAAGGGCTTGTTTGGATGCACTGACTCAAATTACAAAAGTTGGCAGTGGGTACACTCATACACTTAGTAGCACAGGGCTGTTTGGGATGCACTCTGATTCTAACCACAGAAGGCCACAGTGTGCATGCTCATACACTTAGATGTACAGAACACGTTGCAATGGACTCCTATTGTAAACACACAGGTTTACAGCTATGTACATCTTAACTGTCAGCATATATGCACCTCATACAGGTTTACTACCAGATACCTGTATGTGGCCCGTAAATGATATATCTGCGTCTGTGCAGTGTGATACACATGCATACATGTACATAAAGTACTGCCATATATATGTGAAGTATACACAATCCTGCATGTGTGGAAGTAACAGACAATTGGTTAACTGGGACACACAGGTGGACGCAAAGTACAGCATGTGTCACACACATTGCTGCCCTGAAAGGCATACATTGATATCAGGTTGCGGCCAGTGGCATTATACTTGGAACAATGGCATGTGCAAGCATAATATGTGAGCCCCATTGTCTAATGGTACTGAGGTGCAGGTGTCAAGATGACCTCTCCCAGCTGTGTTAGGAGTTGTCATTGTTAGCAGGACCGCTCCACTAAGCATATTTGACATTGGTCATCTACACAACATCTGCTGCTGTCCATCACCTTAGATGTAGCATTTGATACCAAGCACAAGACTGCCACTCGCAATGATGTCATGATACGGGTGGCAGCTGCTTGACCGAAACAATGAGCCAGTGTCTTGCTGTAATTATGAGGTTGTCCAGTGTCTGTCATTCTGGGATGACATGACTGAAAGAAGACCAGCCTTTGTCACAGATCACATGCATCTATGATTCAAGGGAGTGTGGATAATACCTAGGTCACATTTACCCATATAGTGCCATTCCAAGGCAAATGTCCTAAACACAGAAGTAACACCCTGACACCTACAATACAATTGTATTGGATGCTTATGATAACCAGTGCTAGATGTGTGGCTGTCTTAATCCATTTGCTCAATGTAGAACCTACAATGGGGAATACTGACATCTGTGCAGTGAGGAACACCTGGATGAAGGCTCTGTAATGCACAATAGCACTACCACCATATAATTCAGATCCAGACATGTGGGCCATAACACAGGTACAGACCACTCCAGGCGGTGGTGTCCACATATTCATAAAGGATACTCACAAGTAAAGACCACTACTCCAACATAATGCATCACAGATGAGTCAGGTACAGATGACAGTGGCAAAAGTTGCATTCTAGGTTGTATCCTCATATACATCCACCACCATGTCCTCAGACTACCAACACACATCCATAAATGTGGTATGAAATAGTATGGTACAACACCAAATAACCTTCGACTGGTGGACTGTACCTAGCCCTACATCAACTGTGCAAAGTACCCATGTACTGATACAGTTGCATAATGTGTTATGCAATGCAATAATACCACTGTTTGTAACCATGTCAGTTGTACACATACCAGGGTTCCTCAGATGTTGTCAGCATTAATACAGTTGACTGTTGCTGTACACCAGTAAACATCACCCTCATGGTTGGATATGACCTAGATGTACCTGCCCTGGATATGTACATCCCACACTCATGCAACATAAATGAAAATGCCATAGCTGTTGTTGTCCTTTGTACATACAGGTGGCTACATTCATTACTCACATGCACATGGAAGATAGGTCCATGGCTGCTAAATGTTAACAGTACATAATGTTTGATATCTGTGTTGACAGAGGTAATATTCCCTCTCTAGTGGTCACCCATGACACCTATCATATCATACAACAACCCATGTGGCATGTATGTCATTAGACATGTCCACCAAATGCAATGCCTACAAACATACCCAAATAACAGGATCATAGGACCTACACACATGGCCTGTATTGACAGACTCAGGGAAATGCAGTTATGCTCTGTATGTTCCTGAGTAGTTACAGGTGATATGTCCATGACATGTACAGCCATGTGTGACCCACAGCTCCTACATATACCCCATGCCAACAATTGCAATCCATGCATGCTGTGTGCTGTTTGGACATTAACCTTATTACCACAATAGCCAGAACATGCTGGGTGAGATGTTTACAAGCCACAGACCTCACACATGCTTGAATAAGTGTAATGCCTAGCTCAAACAGAGCACGTTGCTGGCACTCTTCCAGTAATCATGAGGTGTGTGTGGCAAATATGATGTGTGTGTGACCATTACAGTGCCCTGGCTTCACAGTGAAACTGTCACCTAATAGTTTGTGGGATCATGACATGGAATATTGCTGTGGTTGTGTCTTGCTGATATGTGCTGTTGGCATAAATGTACACTTAGCTACTCAGTGAAGGTGGTTGTGTGTCCTACCAGTACATGAATACAACATCCATTATGGTGTAATGCTCAACTAGGTTTCACACATGGTGTGGATAAGGTGTGGAATGTATCCTCATGACCTGCTAGTCCACATACTGATGGAGACTGCATATGTGTACATGTATTGATGTGTGTTTAGATTTCATGCATGTGCAGTGTCTGATGTTTGAAGGTGACTGTTGTTTTAGTACATCATGCAGTTGCAATGCAGCCTCAACATTGCCAACTGTAGATGGTGATATGCTCAAAGTACAGTAAGCTGCACTTTAGGTATGACAGATGTTTGGACATAACTACTAAGTGGTGGGGCTACTTTTCAGATGAATGATTACTGAGGACAGCTCACAGGTGTGTAACAACCATTCCTACAATAACCTCTGTAACTGCTAAGCTATGGTTTTGTTAATTGAAGCGGAACACACACAATGTAGAATGTAGTAAGGGTGACACTTGAAGGCAAACCTCTTGACACTTGGAACAGTAACACCTCCCCTGTGCATATATTGTGCATATATCAGCACAGTTGGAAAAGGAAAGAGCCAGTATGCTTTGTAGCATGTGCGATAGTGCTGTAACTCTGTAATACCTATAATGAGATAAGCAGGTGTTTGATTCACAGTACTGGCACATGCGGGTGTGTGTGTGTCCATATATGCCACGTATGGTGGAGAATACATCCCAAATGTTTTTCACTCTCCTGTACACTGTTGTAGACATCTGTACAGAGTGAAGTGTAGAAAGCAAGACATAGGCAGGAGTTTGAACTCACACATGTCAAGTGTCCGTATGTGTGCGACATAGGTGTATATCTTTGTGAATGCCACAATGTGTGTGTGTGTGTGTGTGTGTGTGTGTGTGTGTGTGTGTGTGTGTGTGTGTGTGTGTGTGTGTGTGTGTGTATGTATGTATGGCTGTCTGGTCACTAAGGTGAGGCTGTATTTTACCATAGTGAAATGATAAGATCCCCTCCCCCATCCACTCAGTGCAATCTAGTATCCTTGTTGATGTCATCAATATTAGAAGGGCATTCTAACCGCCTGTAAACATGTACGCCCTGGGTGAGGCTTGTTGTTACATAGCCTATTGATGAATCCCCCTCCCCATATACACTCACCGCATTCTAGTATCCCTTGATCTTAGGCCATTCTGACTACCTGTACAAGTGTAATCTCTGTGGCACGTCTTGTAATTGTGCAGTACTATAAAGATGATTTGCACATAGGCAGAGGTTCTTATCCCAACAATGGTAATTGTGTGTGTTACTGTGTATGTGAATCCCTGAGTGTGTGGGTGTGTTACTATGTCTGTGAATCCCTGGGTATGTATGTGTGTTTGCATCCTGTCATGGGAGCGAGTATTACTGCTTCCCAATGAGAGACCACTGGCCTTTACCCTTGTCATCTGCTAAACTACTCTTATACCTCCTCCCCGCTCCAGGTAACTATACCTGTGATGTCACCCACTATGGATGTGACTGCTCTGGACACAGTAGCGTACTACACAGCTATCATGCTCTTGGATCATTAGATCAGTAAACATGTTTGAAACTTGGGAGATTATAACTGTGATGTGGAAGCTACAAAGTGCATGCAGGTATTGTCATACAGACCTGTGAGTAGTCTACATTTACATATGGGACACTAACCGCAAACACTGATATCCCCCGGCACATGCAATTACACCTGAAAGAGGAAGGCAGAACATCAAGATCAACATGCAGTTACTGTTGTTACACATGATACATACTGTCAAAAATGCATTCTAAAACTGTAGTACATGGTATGTCTGCTGCCTGTCAACACTACTCAGCAATGGTAATCTACAATTGACTTCCTAGTATGTTCACCCTGTGCATCAGACCATATGAGCATGTCTCTGCACTGATGGTGTGGATGACAGGGATGTGGCACAGGCATCATCATATGCACAGGGTGATAATGTTTGCCAGAGGCCTAGGCTGCACCATTGGATGACATCATGTATGTGGGTTAGGGCCTTTTAGCTCATTGGGCGTGTGTGAATGTTATGCGTGTGTGTGTTGAGGTGCCCTACATTTGTTACTGGTGTGTGTGTGTGTGTGTGTGTGTGTGTGTGTGTGTGTGTGTGTGTGTGTGTGTGTGTGTGTGTGTGTGTGTGTGTGTGTGTGTGTGTGTGTGTGTGAATGCACACAGGTTTGGCATGTGCCTGGCCTACACAGGGGTATTATTGACAGCTGCAGACTGTACAGGGCAGGGTTTACAGTTCATGGTGTCTGGCCATGGCCACATGACCTGCGCCTGCCAGGGGTTGCTAGGCACTACCAAGCAGATGTCCAGATTGAGTACTGTCTGATGACAAGTCCACTGGAACCGAGTCTCATTTGGGACCATCCAGGACCATGTGCACGTGGCCTGCTGTGCCCTGCTGTGGACAGCACAGCACCAGCTGCACTGCTGCTGCTACCGCCACTATGGGAGCGGGTACGTGATGTAGTATGTTCACGTAGACCTTCAACAGGTGACGTAGCTGGCCTGCGTCTACGTGCCCGACACCTCACTCCCACCAGATGTTCCAGCACAGACATTACACGCTCAAGGATTGACATGCCACGGTCAAGGACTCCAACCATGTCACCCAATCGTCTATCCAAAATATCTGCAAGATGATGTTGAGCATTTGCAGTTGCCTGGATGCTGTCAGTTAAAGAACGGACAGCCCTCTGAAGCTTCAGACCTTCTCTGTTGTACCATTCAGCACATGCCTGTGCCTCCATTACAGCCTGAAACATGTGTCTGGTGTCACCAGCTGATGTGCTATATCTTGCAGGGGCATGATGGCCAGACGTCCTCCTATGAGCAGCCCTGGGCACATGCCTGTGTGGGACATCACCAGTCAGTTGGCTGGGATCATGGTGTGCAGGCCACACCTTCCATAGTCTCCACACATTCCTGTTCCATGCTACCACCCGCCAACTGTCCTTCCTCTGTGGCCACTCGTGATGGGGTATGTGTAGGCATGAGAACTGTGTGCGGGGATGAGGGGGATACAGATGGAATGGCAACCAATGGCACAGATTCAGCCCCTGACAACCCTGCCTCTGCCTCAATCATACTTTCATCATCACTGCTAGAGTCTTTGGGGACACTAACATCAGGTGAACCACAGGAGGGCAACACACCTACAGTAACACCTGTGAGGGGCAGACAAGAACTGTACATTACAAGTTATACAGCACAGTACAGACACACAGACACACACACACACACACACACACACACACACACACACACACACACACACAGAGACACACAGACACACAGACACAGACAGAGACACATGATATGGCACCCAACAGCATGCAACATGCATGTGATATGGCAGAAGGCATTCAGCTTAGACAATTATAGTGGTATGTAACATACATCCCTGTGATACACACAACATCATGCATGTGTTATAGCAGAAAGCATGCACCTTACACAATTAAAGTAGTAGTTATCATACAACCCTGTGTTGCACCATTTGTGTTAGTAGGTCATGCCCTAAACCTGCAACACAATGCATGCACTATGCACTGTTGCACCACACTGCCATGTTTTGTGCAACATACCCCACAATTTAACAGACCATTGCTGATCTGTGTACATCTGCCACTGATGTTTTGTGTTGGCCACTGTGTGATGAGGACATGAGTCTACAAACAATGTGCATGTGACTGTACACACATGTTTGACATGGCTGTCCCAACTTTGCAATGGTGCCACAGACCAGCACAGGTTAACAGTGCACCAGCCTGATATGTGGCATATAACCTTGCCAATCACATGTAGTATGACATGTCTTCTGCTGACGTGTTGAATGACATGCATACATGTCTAACACAATGGTGTCCTTTCAAATATACAGTGAGGTAATGGTGTCCCAATGCAGGGACGTGTTATACTAACATGGACCTTCAGCTGACACAGTGTTGTCAGTCTGCCCTACAGATATACAGTGACATACTGCACATTGAGCTGATGTGCATAGCCATTGCAGGGCATCATGTGGCTTCACTATTGCTATACAGTGTGAGTTGCAGACACAGTTCATAGCCATGACTGTGTTCAGATACAATACATATCTAATGTGGAAGATGTACATAGCCATTGCAGGGCATCATGTGGCTTCACTATTGCTATACAGTGTTAGTTACAGACTCAGTTCATAGCCATGACTGTGTTTAGATACAATGCATATCTAATGGGGAATGTGACCCACATCACCGAGGTGTATATACACACTAAACCCTAATGTAGAATGTGTGACACATGTCACTGAAGGGTATACAGATGACACCCCTGCACATATGCAACCATGTTGCTGATGCCTGGCAACTATGCCCAGACATGGCTAACCTAGAAGTACTCCATGTCCCACATGCCATCTGTGCACCTCACACACATGAGGAGCAAGCATGACAGTGATGTCTGACACCAGCAAGGTGAATGCACTGTATCTGTGACCTGATGTGGTTGTATGTGTATGTTGTACAACACATGTATGTATTTGGATACTGTATAGGTGAAAGTTTTCATGTTGTGACACACACAAGATGTTCAAGACATGTTATGTGGTGGTTTGATGTCATGCCTACACAAGCTGTGCAAAGGCCTGTATGATGTTTAGTGTGTCACATCTGCAGTATCACCATTACACAAAGGCCATAGTTGTATTGTGTCGAGCCAATGTACAACAGAGTGTACACACATGAACATCCCTTCTACTGTGTGTGTTGCTTCATGTCTCTGGCCATCCTCAATGGCCATGTGTAAACATGTTTTGTCCAATGGTTGTGATGGGCATCTATTCCACATGTCAGTGTTGTCCCATATGACATACACCTGTAGATGTCATATGCTCCACTGAGGACAGGGTTATGCAGACAAAGAGTGGTATGTTTGGGATGAGATATATCATGTTTTGCAGGATAGTTAACCAGTGTTGCAGTCAGCCCACAAAATGTCATGGACATGTCAGATAGCACATGACATTGTGCAACAGTCATACCACCATGCATTATGTGTATGTGTGTTAAATGGTCATATGGCAGATAGCATGCAATTAATATGATCTGAGAATTATAAAGCCTGATAAATAATAACAATCTCACCTGCAATAGGCTGCTGTCACTGCAAAATGCCAGAGGTACCTAAATGGGAGTGTCACAGCAGTAAGATCATTATCCACACCTGTGTGATAGCTATAGGGTGCAATGAGTATGTTAGCCCATAAGCCAGTACAATAGACTATCCTATGGAGAATGCACATCTGTGCATACATAAAGTAGCAAACTATAGTATGTGGCATGTGTGCATATATGTCTTGCATATGATGTTATGTTAAATATTGTACAGTAACACATGCAACTATGTGAAATATAGATGTGTTCTATGTGCAGTGGTGACTTACCAGGCAACTCCCGGCTCAGTGGATGTGAGACACCCACCTCCACAATTCCAGCTAAAGCTTGTGGATGGAGTTCTGCAGGTGTCCACAGGTTGGCCAGTAGCTCCTCGGTACGTGTGAGTGGGGGCTGGGTGAATGCCCCCCACCTGTTGCAGCTTGTTCCCTGGCGATTGCATTTGCATGCTGTTTTGCCCATCTAATGAGGTCAGTGCAGTGTTGGCGCACCTGCTGATAGGTGTGAGTGTGGCCGCCAACATCATTTACAGTCCTGCGAAGTTCCTCCCACTGGGCATCCCGCTGCTGTGCATCCTGTGGCACATGGCTGAAGTGTATTTCATGGTTGTCAAGGAGGTATGGAATGAGGACTTCATCCTCCAAGCGGTCGTATGGTGGGAGCCTGGCACAGGGCATACCTGGAAGACATAATGATGGAAACAGGTCACAGTAACTCACAGAGAAGTACAGAAGTACAGCTGCACATTTTTATTTATTTTATTTATTTATTTACTTTATTTTACATTTGTTGACTGGGCTAGTCTAACTGGATATATGTCCATTTTCAGTAGAGGCCCGAGGAGAAAAGCTCCAAGACAAACATAAATTATACATAGACTCCACAATAAAAGACAGTGGAAAAAAACAATCACATAAGTTATACATACAAGTGTATCACATTTATTATGATTACAAATATGTCTTTGCAAATCTGCATGACACTAACACCACTGACATGTTTAACTGACACACATTTGACACTTACTGGTGATTTTATGTTATCACCATATATGTATGTGTCAAGTGATGACATTGCTCATACTCCATGTGGATGTTTTCTTGATGTGGGCATGTCTGTTTGCCTGTACTGGTGTCTTTACCTATTAGCACATGCCTGGATGTGTTCACATTAATGCAAGAGACCTTAATGCTGTGTATTTGTCACATATATAGTCATACACAGCCTTAAGGAACATGACCTGTGACCCTGCAGACATGCTCACGGAAAGTTCTACCTGTATGTGTTTTGCCATATACATCTACATGGCACTGTACAGCAGTATAGCATCCTGTCATGTATTACCTGTTTTGCACATGTGAAACACATAGGACAATGGCTAGCTTGATGGTATTTGCAGGGTTGGATATCAACTATAGCATGTATGGTCATAGTGAACTAGTAGTCTATATGACCTGGGCCATTTAGAAGCCTAGGCTGAAAGGTTACCTAGCTGTAGTCAACACACAGGTAGCTTTCAGTGGCCAGTTCAGGCAGTGCCACAGAACTGATCCACAGGGTTACTGATATATTTGCCATGCAGTCATCACACCATGTCTCAAAGAGAGGCAATGTGCAGCTTTGCTGGACAGGGATGCATAGTATGATAGGAGTATGTAAAGTGTATGGGACCGGGATCTGTCAGGCATGTTATGATCCTTGTATTAGACAGGTGGATGTCCATGAAGTATGTGTTTATTTGAAATCAGGATGTGTGAGTGTAGCATGTCCAACATCTCTGGGTTGGACATGGCTTTATTCAGGGTAGGTATCATGCTACATAGTGGAGCTAGGGTTTGGGAAGGCCAGTGTAGGCCATCTGAACATGGCTAATAACCCTTAAAGGAAATATGTGATCTATTATGGGTCACTTGAGTGTTGAGTATGGCTGAACAATGATCTCTATATTCATGGATGGCACCCTGTCATGATTAGGGATTCCAATTACGATTACCTGACTGGTGTGGTGAAGTGACTATTAAAGGAAAGACTACTGTCCACCTTTATCCCATACACATACATTTTCCACTATGTTGACTGCTGCCTAGGTGGTAGTTCATGGATGCAGGGTTTTTAAAATAGGGGATGTCAATGCAATAC
Organism: Protopterus annectens; assembly: GCF_019279795.1. NCBI lineage: Eukaryota > Metazoa > Chordata > Ceratodontiformes > Protopteridae > Protopterus > Protopterus annectens. Next base: position 113,974,421 of record NC_056735.1, on the reverse strand, counting down.
TTAGCTGTCAGATTGTTGCCATACATCACACACCACACATCTGACCCACAAAGGCCCTTCTGTATGTTGCCCGCAGCACTCATTGAGTCAACTATTGCTCCTAGCTCATAGTCATTTGCAAACTTCAATAGGCAGATGCCTTCTGTGTTAGTCTGTGTGGTATAAATAACAAAGAGGGGGAGTACCAGGAATGAACCCTGTATTACTGTAGCTAGCACTGGTTTGATGTGCGTGTATTAGTCAGACACCTTCTGTAGTGTTGATTCTGCCAGCAGTCCAATTTTCAACCAGTCCTGTGACATAGGAATGTACATCTAGTTGACTGAGTGTAGCTGGAACACAGTATGGGTGATGGTGTTCTAAGACCTGGCAAAGTCATGATATGCTGTGTAAATCAAACTTACTGTCATCTACATCTGTACTGACTACATCAAATAAGTTGATCAAGGTTCATAGCCTTACAGACCAGACTCAGGAGGGTAGTAGTGCACTATTCCCCATTATCAGTGGTGTCTCCCCCTTTGTTGGGTGTGATAACTGTTGCTGTGCACCATTCAGTGTGTACGCAACCTAACATGAAGCTATGATTGAACATGATGTGTATGTGGAGAGCAAATTGTTCTGACATTTGTATAAAATACACCCTGGGATGTTGACAGGTCCCATGCAAGCTGTATGTATGGCTTTAGAGAGTGCAGCTTGTACCTGCACAGTTGTTATTACAGGGGCACATCTGAGGAGCGCATCAAATCCTGATAGTTGATTACAGATGATGCAAGTATCAACAGGTCTGTATGCTTTTCTGAGTATATACTCACATATCCACCAGAATCATGAGCTTTGTTGGGCATGGACACCCACTCCCCAAACAGAGTCAAGTATCAATAGACTTTGCTGCCACTATCAACATGATCAGGATATAATCAGATAGTGTAAGCCATCACCTATGAAGCAGCTATTACACATGGGCAGCGGTCTCCTACATTTTACACTCCTACTGCAGATGTTACACTGGAGTTACAGATGATATTCAACTTGTTTCATTATCAGTGCTGTGCACAACCTTACATACAGCATTTGCAAGCAGCTGTTAGGTTGGCAATGAGAGGTTAGGCTACACAAACCTGAAAGTTCATCCAGTGTGTCTCTACTCTCAATATCCACTCTATGTAGGTGTGCACATAGCCATTTGGCCCTGCCCTGTAACAAGGGTCACTACACATTGCATAACATGTACACATGCACAGCTGTTATTGCTTGCAAACGATACTAGAGAAGTGGATATTACATGTGTTATGTGCATGGATAGTTACCTAGCTCTTCCAATTGTCTTTGCTATCATGCTGCTAAACTGTCAGATGAATACAGGTCATATGTATCCTGTTACTGAGTATTGTAATTTCCAATAGACATAACTAATGTTTGCATAACATAACAGAAATGCTATGTAAAATGGAATACAGATCTGCCTAGAATACTGTACATTACAAAGTTATTGGCACAATATCCCACAATGTAAATCATATTTGCACAGTAAGCCCACCTTTGATATGTTCATCTCACTAATACACCTATACATATTTTACTGTTACAATATATCAACATATAATATCCCGTTATAGCACATACTTGTTGGACCAGCCCTGACACTGACAGTGGCTGGAAAAGGATTGGTGAATTCCAAGCCCATATATATCATCCCTTGTGATGTATGAGGAGTTTGCCTTGTGACCTACAGCAGTACACACATAGAATACTACAAGCATTACTACTGCTCAACAATACATCACTACAAGATAGCTATTTCCACTATATGCATTGGTTACACTGTAATTATTACAGAACAGGTACTACATACACAGACATACTAAATGTTATACATGCCTTCTTAGTAATTGGAGGTGTTATTGACTGGTATATTAATCGTTTTCGGTTTGTGTTTCAATCTTCTGTTGGGTATTTTGTACTGTTCTGCAGGTATATACAGATGGTTTGAATGTGTGACAAGGCATCCTTTTATAGTTAGAGATCCGTAACATGCTATCCTGATCACTAGTTGGTGTTCCAATGTAGTTAATTACATGCACATCAGCTGTGCAGCTACTCCATTAGCCAATACCATGGCAACAGTAGAGTATAATTGAGTACTCCACTTGGGCGTTGTCCCTTTGCCTTACCTGTGAAGAAGAATAGCCTAGAAGTGTTGTCTGAAATCTATTGCAACAGCTGTATGGAGACAAATGCAAATATATTGTGTGTAAAGCCTAGAGGATTTGGTCTAAATGTGAGTACTGCTGTTATATTTCTGAACATTGTTACTTGTACAGGGTTTGTCTGTACATAATACTTCTGTATATGTTTCAGTCTGGCCAGGATGTTTGACCAGCTCAAGTCTGTATGGCTCTGCATATAATGTTAGGGGGTTTATAGTGTGCCCACCAGACATCTTTAGTTTGGTGTAAATGTGTATCATACTGTGCTGATAATTAGTAATTGGTAACACTTCCTGGTGTAATTACTTTTCAACCCTCTGAAACATGATTAGTTCAGACAAACCCTGTATCATCAGCAGCTGTTCCATTGTATAACAGCAACTATTTCACAAAGGGCCATGTTAGTGGGTCTCTGTCCAAGTATGTCAAGGTTTCAACAGATGTCATACAGTGGGTGAATAATTGGTTATGGTATGACAGTATGTATTGTTGTAATTAGTTTGGGTGTGGGGAAGATGTTGGTAGGTGTACATAGCAGATGCAGGTGTGTAGGAACTGTTTTTTTACATATTCTATATGTGTGGGTGTTCTTTCCCTATGTGAACACCTGTCCCTTAGTGGACTAATAGTATGGTAATTGCAGGCTGATTCATTAAGGCACTGCTAAATGCTTCCTGTTTAGCATGCAGGTAATGTTAGTCCTTGAATCCTTTTGGCAATACATCGGAATGTAATAAAGTTTTGCTAAATGAAAGATGTCTGTGTATTTCTGTCATGAATATTTGCAGTCATTGTAGATGTGTTGGTGACTAACCCTATTTGGCTCATGTCCATTGAACATATTTGTAATAGTGTATTGGCATATACTCTTCATATGGTATGTTCATATTGTTTGGGGGTGGCAGAAAGTGTGATTGCTATGGTCCATGTTATACTCAGATTTGAACACTTCAGATGCTGTATACACACATGTATGTATGTAGGTATATATATATATATATATATATATATATATATATATATATTATTGCATACGTTTATATGTACCTCCATAGATGTGTAGATGTTTTTAACCTATCTATATATCTACATATATGTATATCTCTAGTTATCAACATGTATCTATGTATCTCTCTCTCTTATATATATATATATATATATATATATATATATATATATATATATATATATATATACACACACATATATATATATATATATATATGTATATATACATCTGTGTGTATATATATATATATATATATATATATATATATATATATATATATATATATATATATAGCATGCACCTTTCATTGGGTACATGGTGGTTTGTCATATTTCCACAAAATCCTCCCTTTTGTGTTTTAACCTGTCTGAATACACAACTGGCATGGGTACATCTCAGGTAGCTTATTGGTAGATTACTCTGAGGATGGTGTACATGTTTGCGGGTTCTAATCCTGGAAGTGGTTATTATTTTACCTCTCAGAGCAGGCACTGGTAGGGAAAGTGTGATTAATGCACATTTAAGCAGTTGTAAGCAAGTTTGCCCGTGGTCTGCTTGAAGTTAAGCAAAGGTTGCACCTGTGAAGCGCTTATCCATTTAACCGTGATTACGCGCCACTTACCGTCATGCAAACCCACGCAAAACCGCTTACTACTGCTTAAAACCTTAATCAACCTGCATCCAACAGCCCTTATTCTGGCCCTCAAAATAAATTAACAGCCCTTGAACCCGGGACCATGAACACCACAGTCACTGACTTTACCACTAAGGCATCTGAAATATGTACAAATGTTATGGTGCTTAGTATATACATTTTACTACGGGCATGCCACACTACTGAAAACAAATGTGACAGTCAGTTGGTGTGCATATGTCTGATACATGTTAATGTTCATATGTTTGTGGAATTAAGTGTTGGAATGTGACATGACAGGGTGTATTATGGATGATAAAGGTTCTTGTTTTGTGTCCTTTTTATATGGTCCCCATACTCCATGTATACCCCTCCAGTTCAGTTATTGGACATCTGACCCAGGCCCTCCTTGATACATAATTTCATTACCTATCATTCCTCCCCACCCCAATCTCCACATACACAACAACCATCCCTTCTATGGTGAATTAAGTTAATATTAATAGTTATAATACCAGAGCTGCATGTGTTTTGTGTACACTTCAATTCCTTTCGATTGCTTCTGTGTCATGAAGTGCATTCATAGATGTTTATATATATATGGCTATAGATGTAACTGTATAATATATATATATATATATATATATATATATATATATATATATATATATATATGTATGTATTTATATCTATGTGCAGACATCACTGACATGCATATGTGTATATATATATATATATATATATATATATATATATATATATATATTTAGTATTAATTTTTAACAGTTATACATATGTAGACTTATATATGTCGATTCACAAACTACAGTACATTACAATGTACTGTACATATGTACACAAAGTGACTGTCGCATTTGTGGTCAGTACTGTGAAATGCCTATAGTAAAAGGTGCAGTTTAAAGAACATGAAACATGTATATAGCTCAGATGGCTTAGTGGTAAGTCCCATGACTATGGTGTGCATGGTCCAGGGTTCAAGACATGCGATGCTTTAAAAATGTTTTTTACTCCAGAATAAGGCTCATTTAAGCAGTTGTAAGCATGTTTTTTAAAAGTGTTTGTGCAACATTAAAACAGAAGTTAAACAAAATTTAAAAATGTATAACCTGTGCACACAAACACGGCCACATCTGCTAACTACTCAGGATATATACATTTCAGTGAAGTAACATCTCACTATGTGCTTACATAACATTACAATCTCTGTTGACTTTACTCTCTGGCACACATGGGTTTATATGGGTGTTTCAAATGTTTATTATACTGAAGAATACTACCTAAATATGCAAGCTGTGGTTAAGGTATACTTTTTAACATGAAAAACATCTCTGACTTTATTGGGATTTGAACTACAAATGCACAGACACTATGCGAATGCTGTAACCATTACACTATTGACATTAACACTACTTCTGCCTATTTCCTATTTAAATGGTTTCTATGTGTAAGCTAGGCTAAGCAAAGGGAAAAGGCACCCATAATTACTGAACTTCACTTACTCTTGAAATCAGAACATAACAAATGAAATGTGAGACTATAAATTAAAATCCTAACTACATTAGGCATAGCCCCTCATTGACACACTTCAAGAGAAACCTTGATGTGTGAATGGGTAACAGAATATACACCCCTGGGATCATGTGTCCCAGAACCATACAGCCAGGGGGAGGGGGAGCCCCTCCAGTTTTATAGCTGCAAGACCTGTTGGGGAAATTGAATGGTGTTTATTTTTCACATTAACATGCTCTTTTTAGATCACTAAGTGCCGCTATCACCCTCTGCCACCCCAGTCTTCAACAGCTTCCGGCAACTCTGCCTGAAATCACTTCATTGGCTATGCTTGACAGAGGCTCAGTTACTTCATCAATGGTGCAGAGAAAGCCAACACACTGTAGCTATGCTTCTAAATGCCCTTGGGCAGATAGCCTACTACCTATCTGTGAACCTCTAAAGTGCAGGCCATCACAGAAATAATATGTGAATAAACAGAGCTTTCAGATCACAATATACAGTGAAAAATCACCATGTAGTCAGAAAACAGTTAAGTACAGCAAGAACATACAGAACACTGATACTTAATCACTCCAAAAGCCTATCTTGGAAGCTAGAAGACTTGTATACGTTTAAGGCTTTCTATTGCTTACCAGTAGGTTACCTACAGGAAAGATGAGAAACAAGCACAGATAGGAAGCATGCATGCAACAATACAATACCGGCTTGCATGTGTCAGCCTTAGGCTTTCGAATACTGGCCAAGGTTATTGGTGCCCCCATGGTGCCTTCTTTAGGCAAGTCTCACAGGTGAATCCCACCTCCATAACCAGCACACTAGCAAAATCAATGAGGGTTATGCTACTCAATGCCAGGAGTTGTAATCACAAAATGCATGCACTCACAGCACTCCTCAGTATGGACAACATCAACATCTGTGCAGTTCTAACCCATAAGGAAGGAATTTTAGTGTAGGAAATTTTAGACCAATTAGCCTAACTAGTCTGTTTGGTAGATAGGGTGGCCATGGTGGTGAAGCAGTTAGCATTGCTGCCTCACAGCAAGAGGTTTTCCGGTTCGATTCTCGGCTGGGGTGCCTTCTGTCCGGAGTCTGCATGTCCTCCCTGTGGTCATGTGGGTTTCCTCCGGGTGCTCCGGTTTCATCCCAAAGACATGCAGTAGGCAGATTGGATACTCTAAGTTGGCCCTAGGTGTGAGTGTGTGCGTGGGTGTGCCTTCTGTGGAAGGTTGGGCGCCGGACTGGCAACTCGACACCGTAAAACTCCACTGCCAATCATGAGTGGACAGATGATCCGCTGTGGCAACCCCGAACCGGGAAAAGCTGAAAGAAGAAGTCTGTTTGGAAGATGTTTTCTTTGAAAGAATTTTTATTAGAATTATGTACGGTACAGCAAATACATTTTATCATGCTGTCCATCTACATGGCTTTTCATCAGGTCCATCTGTGATGACTAACTTAATAAGCTTCTTCTCTGAGGCTGTTTGATAATTTGATAATGGTATTCCAGGAGATGTGATCTATCCCAATCTTAGGAAGGGTTTTGATTCAATACCTCATCATGGAATTATTGAGACATTGGAGAAATTGCAGTTCAATGATTTTGTTGTTTGATTCATTTTTATTTGGCTAATAGATGGGGTGGAATGAGTTTGCATCAGGGGAAAATAGGAACAATAAGTTTAAAATATTAAGGGCAGTTCCACAAGGATCAGTTATTATCCTTTATTTACTCCATAATTTTATGTCTTCCTTCCTGCATCGAACACATGCTGAGATAGGGCAATACAAAATATTTAAAGGTTGACTAAATGAACTAATAATCAGACATATTATCAAGTATTAAATGCTGTTTAAATTATGTGATTAGTTTAAGAGGCTTACTATAAAAGTCACAATATCATGTACCCTCACAGGGTGATGTCGCCAACATCTAATAGTAATATAACATTTGGCAAGACAAAAACAACTGTACATTCACATCCACGTTCCATATGAAAAGTATCATAAAAGAATTGCTTGATAGTATGCCAGAATGCTGAAAGCATAACATCCTAGAGTTTAAATAAATCCAAATATGAACCATAAATTTATATTCCTAAAATATGTGCTTGTCATTTGTTCTCTGATCTAAGCTATCAGTCAATCATATGTATGCACATGCATACCTGAACTGAAAAGAGATAGCAGAATGCCATTAAAAGAATTATTCTACTTTGATATAAATTATATAGAAGTTTAGAAAAAATAATTTGTTTATAATAGGTCCAGAAGCATCAAATACATTTTATTTATTTATGTATGTATTTATTTGCATGTGTTGATAAAGAATTTTTCAGTGGAGGCCCATGGAGAAAACTTCTCAAAAATGTGTAATTGAAGTACATAAAGCTATTATTAATTACAATGTACAAAGAACATGACTAGCAAAAGCAAAAAATAAAAGATCTTAAGCATTTCGTTAGTACTCTGACCTTTGACATAAATCGGATTAACAAGTTTCTAGCAAGGAAAGAGTTAGAAATGCATAGTATGGTATAAGAGATAAAGTGATGGCATATACCAAACTGGTTTCCATTATTGGGATAAGCAGCCTTGGTTTGTTTTCTTAGATAAAGTGTACAGGGAGTGGATATGTAATGATTATCCTGGATTTTAGCATGTGGATATCAATGAATTGCTCAGATAGTAAGTCTGACTGTAAAACTTAGTAGTTTATCTATTTGTTTTAGGTGGAGTGGGACGGTATGCCAAAGTTTCATAACATGATTACAGATGAGTTTCATAACATGATTACAGATGAGTTTCATAACATGATTACAGATGAGTCTATCAACAGTAGCACAGCTTTATTTGCTAAATATTAGCAGATTTTTTGCTTGGGCTTATATTTCTTCCTGGTGAGTAATGCTCTAAGATGGTGTTTAGTAAGGGACAATTTTCAAAATAATAGATTGAATTATTGAAAGTGAGTAATTGTGGGTTAGGTTAGGTAGCATTGTAATTTGATCCAGTCCTTTTCTCTAGGGGCAACCATTGGTTGATTTTGTAAAATAATTTCAGTGAATTTTCTTATTTTACTGCAGCATGTTTCTCTTTTAATTTTATGGATGGAATGCAGACTTGGATGAACTGATGATTCATAAAGAAGTGACGGTAGGAATAAGAAGAGGCAGTAGATTTCCTAATGTGTTTATGAGATAGTGTTTGGCCCAATAGAGGATCCCAAGTTTCTGGTGTGCTTTTTATGACTTGTAGAATGCGTTGGTCATCCATTGTGATTTCCAGTAATTCACTCTGAGACATTTCTTTTATTGTGGTACTGTTTGGTGATGTATTGTGAAATGCATGCTTTTTGTCTTAGAACTGGTTTTGGTATGGACGACATTAACATGTTTTTTTTTTTTATTTAAGATTAAGTAAGAGTTCTGCATCCAAGATTCAATGAATGAAAAAGATACTCTAGATATTATAGCCTGTACTACAGTCATATTACACTAGAAATTCCTATATCTACAACTTACAATAAGATTCTCCAGTTGATATTTACTTCCCTTCAACTCTCACACAAAATCCCACAGCAATTACCTGACTGCCATTGTCTCCATATATGAGACTACATTAATACCTACACACATACTATCTACTTATACCCCATACCTAAATACATACTACCTGCCCATACCCCATACCCACACACACACATACTACCTACCCATACCTCATAGCCACACATATACTATCTACCCATACCCCATACCCACACACATACTAGATACCCATACCCCATACTTCCACACACATACTACATACCCATATCTCATAACTACACACATACTACCTACCCACACCCCACACCCACAAACATATTGCCTACCCATACCCTACAACTGCCAAATACTACTTACCCATACCCCTTACCTACACACATACTACCTACCCATACTCCATACCTGCACACACATACTACCTCCGCATACCCCATAACTACACAGACATACTACCTACCAATTACCCGTACCTGCACACACAAACTACCCACCCATGCCTACACACATACTACCTACTTATACCCCGTACCTACATACATACATACTGACTCCCTATACGCCATACACACACACACACTCCCTACCCATACCTACACTCATACTACCTACACATGCCCCATACCTACACACATACTTACCGATACCCAATATTCACACAAACATACTACCTACCCATACCCCATACCTACACACATACTATTTACCCATACCCCATACTTACACATGTGCTAACTGTGCATAATCCATGCCTACAAACACATACTACTACCCATATCACACATACATACAAATACCCATACCCCAAACCCACACATAAACTCCCTAACCATAACCATGCCTATACACACATACTACCTACCCATACCCCCCCCCACACACACACACAAACATACTATCTACTTATAACTAGATGCATAATACCTACCCATACCCCATACCTACACACATACTACCTACCCATACCCCCCCCCACACACACACTTACTATCTACTTAGAACTAGATGCATAATACCTACCCATACCCCATACCTACACACATAATACTTACCCACACCACATACTCCAACATACTATCTACCTCCCCCTATACCTTCGTACATACTATCTACCCATACCCCAAACCCACACATAAACTCCCTACCCATAACCATGCCTATACACACATACTGCCTACCCATACCCCCCCACACACACACACACACAATCTACTTATAACTAGATGCTTAATACCTATCCGTACCTACACACATAAAACTTACCCATACCACATACTCACACAAATATACTACCTACCTCCCCCCATACCTGCGCACATACTATCTACCCATACCCTATACTCCCACATGTGCTACCTGCTCATACTCCATGCCTACACACACATACTACTACCTATACCCCACATACATATGACTACCTATACCGCATACCCACACATATACACCCTACTCATAACCCATCCTTACACACATACTAACTATCCATACCCCACACATACACATATACTAGCTACCCATACCCCCATACTTGCACACATACTAACTACCCCTACCCCACACATACACACATACTAGCTACCCATACCTACACACATATACTACCTACCCGTATTCCATACCCACACACATGCTAGCTACACATACCCCATACCTACACAAACACTGCCTACCCATATACCTACACACATACTACCTACCCATACCTACATGCATAATACCTACCCATACCCCATGCCTACTCAAATACTAGCTCCCCATACCCTAACACCTACAATGTACCCATACCCCATACCTACACACATACTATCTACCCATATCCCATACCTACACAGGCATACTAACTACTGCACCCCATACTCACGCATGTACTACCTACCCATACTGCATACCCACACTCACACTACCTACCCATACCCCATACCTACACACAAATACTATCTACCCATACTCCATATTGAAACACACACTACCTACCCATACCACATACCTATGCACATACTACCTAGTCATACCCCATACACACACTACCTACCCATATCCCATATGTAAACACAAACACACACACACACACACACACACACACACACTGATAAATGAATACTGAAACTCGTTCAACAAAGCAAAAACACTAAAGTCAACAAAATAAAAATAAAAATCACCACCAACAATAGTGCGACCACAAACAAGGAACTGGAGAAACTTTTATTAAAAATCCACCAAGCGCTTTCACCCTGCACACTCAGGGCTTCATCAGAGTAGCTTAACATCCATAAAGCCCTCTTTAAATACAGGAAGTAACGTCACATAATAACAGTCAGTTAATTAATCCTTTAATACGACAATTTCCTCAAAATTACTTGGTTGAAAGCCTCTCACTTTAAATACTATCTAATACTGCATTACAACTGTATGACTAATACTTATCTTAAAACATAAAACTCATCAGGTTTTCCTCATTACTAACATAATGACATAGAATCAACATTTAAAAATATATATATTTTGTATACAGTTGTTCTAAGGAATCAGTACAATCAAATATGTGCTGCCTTAGTGAAGCATTATCATTGATAGCAGGAAAAGTTGTGGCATTAGTCCTAAGTTGCCACTCCATTTCTACTTTTTCCAGATAGAGTTTCAAATCCTCAACTCTTCCATGGTCAATCACTCTCTCTATAATAAAACATAGAAAACGTATTAAAACTAACGCACATCAACTATTACTTCACTAATAAGATTATGCCTCGGATATGAAAAACAGCAGTAGATACTCCTGCTTCAAAACTACCCAAGCCAACTACTGCTTCACAATACTGTCCTATCTCAACACTTCCTACTTTAGGTAAAATACTAGAAAAAATTATCTATAACCAAATCACTGCTTATTTACATCAATGTCATATTTTTTCCAGGAAGCAGTATGGATTCTGGTCTGGATGCAGCACACTAACAGCTTTCAACTCCCTCACAGATGACATACTATCCGAAATGGACAAAGTCAACCTAACAACAGCTGCCTTTGTTGACCTCACAACTGACTATAGCTTAGTATTTGACAAATTACCTGAAATAGGCATTAATGATAATGCAAAACCTTGGTTTGTAGATTTTCTCACCAACAGATCCTTTGTGATGAAAGTAGGCATCACTACCTCTGAAACAGCTGCTGTTATGAAATGTGTCTACCAGGGTTTCACTTTAACCCATCTGCTCTTTTCCATATTTATCAATGAACTCCCATTTAATCATTCTCGGATGCTTCTAATTCTTTATGCAGATGGCATGGTCACCTACAGGACAAACAACTGACAATCTGTTATATAAACTCAGCTCCAAGATTACCTCTAAACCCTCAATCAGTGGTTACTAGTCCAGAAACGTATACTCAATCCCTCAAAAACAAATGCAATGCTAATTTGAACCTACCAAAAAATAGCAAAGCACCCAGCTTCCTTACTATTAAAGATGTTAACAATACCACCACAGAAACTGTCACATTCTTCAAATACCTTGACATTTGGCTAGACCAATCTGTTAACTTTCAATGACATATTCAAAACACACACAAAAAGATCACTACACTATTGTTTTCAGTGAACAAGTTATCACAAAAGCATACTCCTATCTCAAATCGAATATAGACTGCCCATTACAGTGCAGCCTCAAAGAAAACCACCACCACCACCACCTTACAAACCATCTATGAGAAAATCTGATAGTTCATTACTAACTCTCTCAATAAAGAACACCACTGTTTAACTCTCACCAAAGCTAAATGTCTCCCAGTACACTTGGGAGCCAACCTCCTACTAGGATCACTACTTCACAAAGCCCTTTCTCCTGAGACATCATTCCCTCTCACGCAAAAACTTTTCACCAAAACCCTTACATATAATCTCAAGGGTATCTCTCAAAGTCAGCCTACACTACTAACTCCAAAAAAAGTAAATTCTATTGAACTGACCATGCATTCTCCATCTAAGCACCTAAACTATGGGACACCATCCTTATCTCTGTCTAAGATGTCTAAACGTACTCTGACTTCAAACAATATTTCAAGAAACACCTCTTCACCCAAGCAAAGTGCATCTGAATGCACTTGGGTGATGTTACATGAATGCTGCGGCTCTCAAACATAGCCCTGTATCTCTCCTTCATCCTTCTTACCTCATCTTGTCATCCCCTTTCCTTACTGCCTCTCATTCGCCCTTTTTCTCTGTTCTCTTTGCATCTCTCATGCTTCTCCTTTTACTCCTCTTCTCTCTGCTTGCCTCTCACATCTTTTCTCTGCCTTCTCCGCATGGCATCCTTTCTTGCAACTATTCTCACTTGCCTCCTGTAATGTCTTCATACCTTTCAATATAATGATATGCTGCTATCTCTGTAGCATATGCCATCTCAATAATTATGGTTACATCTTACCTAGAAAGCTCTGCTAAGCATAATTGCATTTTTCCATCCAGGTTTTGACATTGTTAACTGCTTCTTAAAATAAATAATGCAGCATATTCTATTTGCGTGTGTGTGTGTGTGTGTCTCTCTCTCTCTGTATATATGTGTGTATATATATATATATATATATATATATATATATTTTTTTTTTTTTTTTTTTATCACATCCTTGTATCTTTAAACTTATTTATTTAATTTATTTATTTGTATTTGTTTATTGGAATGGTCCACTGGGCCATAGTGAGGCCATTTTCAGTGGAAGCCCAGGGAGAAAAGCTCTACACTAAAATGAACAATACATAATATAGGCAATACACGATACATAACTTACAGCTTAAATGTATTTTTTTTCATTTCTTAGGTGATCCTATTTAGCTGGGTTGTGCCTGCAAATGGTCCATTTTGATCAGCGCACTAACCCAGCAGACAAATATAAATAAATAAGTAAATAAATAATAGATAAATGATTCCTGGGTATTTATTGCATCTTTGGAAGGGTTAGAACTGAGCAAATAAGTGTATAATTACCTGAGTACTGTACAATGTTAGCATGTTGGTGTCAGGGTGAAGGTTATTCTTCAAAACGTTAAGTAGCAGAGCCTAACATTGGTCCCTGAGGAGCTGCAATAGGAGGTAGGAAAGGTAAGAAATCTTGTTGCCATTTGAGAGCTTGCTGCTCGTTGAATAGGTAGTCATGGGACAAGGAGAGGGATGACCGAGCAAGGCCTAAGGAAGACAGTCCTGATAGCAACTTTTGGTGATAATCAGTGTCAAACGCCTTGGACAAGTTGAGAAAAGAGGTGAGACTACGTTGCCCTGTTGAAGCTGATTGTATTAATAAAGATAAGAAGGGCAGTTGCTGTACTAACTCTATTAGGGTTCCTTATATTATATAAATTATTATGAGAAATGCTATCTTCTGTGACTAGGATAGAACGCTGGCCTCAGCAAACTCACTGATGCATCCCTAGAGATAAAAGCAGCTCTCTGATATCATGAGGTGATTACTTTATGATTATTGTAGCTTAAACTTTTTTTTCACATGGAAAATACTGTAGAGATTCTATATTGTGGTAGCTGAGACATTTTCCGTTCCTCTGGGGATTTTGACACTTGCTGGGGCTACAAACAGACTGTGTGCTGAAGTTTTTTTGTAGGAAGATTTTACATAACACTGTTGAGGCAGCCAAGTACTTGGTGTTTAATAATGCATGATTGCATATAATACAGACACTGGGCAGCAGTCTGCAGGGCATTTTATTTCTGTCTCACCAGTTCTGCAGTTGCAAATCATTAATTACAAGTGCCACTTTTACATCTCCTCCAAAGGCACTTGTTTCTGTCAATATCACACCATAGTAGACCGCTGATGCTTTTTATAGCAGTATATGCATGTTCATAGAAGAAAAAAGTCACTGTAGCTGTAAGTTTACCATGAAGCTGCCTCAGGAACCTTCACTTATAATACTAAAACTATAATGCATTATCTGTTTGTTACTGTATTATAAATTAACTGAGAAAAGACTGTCTATGGCTGTATTATAAATTACCTGTGAAAAGACTGATAAAGTGCGGACCAATGGTAAGGTAGTTTCTGTCACAGTCATTAAACTGGATTTTGTAATAGTTAACCCAATATAATGCTACCAACAGTCTTTTATTACACCTGCCAGCCCTTGGACTAGATTGTGTAACTTAAGAAGTTCACTTACGAATACAGCACTGACATCTGCTTTGTCATGCTCACCTAGAAGTAAATATTATATATTTCATTTTCCTACTCAAAGAATGGTTAATCTGCCCATTACATGAGGGGTCCATAACTTGCTGTATTGACCATCGTCTTGCTTCTTGCTTCTTTTTTTTTCTAAGAATATTTTTAACTTTTTTCATAAATCATTAACACAAACATAAATGTTTACATTTACTGGTTAATAGTATTTGAAAGACATTCCCCTGGATTTACTAATCTTCTGTGCATGACTAATCGAGTCCTGCACAGAAGCGGCAGTTTAAGAGGAGGACGGCAGTGCACCATGCATACTAATGAAGGCGCGCTGCCTGAACTTCTAATGCTACACGGAGCATGGACGAGTGCAGGGGGCGTGTCTGTGAGCAGAGCTCTCAGAATAAACACACCCCTGCAAATTAGAACAGAAAAATGTGTAAATAAATGAGCGAGACCGCTCATAAGTGTCCGCATATCCCCACCAACAGTCCCCCATGTGTACAACAGGAACAGTTTGTTTGTTTGTCTTTTGGCTTTTTCCTGGTAAGGGGTCGCCACAGCGGAACTCCGGTCCGCTAATGATTGGCAATAGATTTTTACGAAATGCCCAACCTTCAACGAAGGCACACCCATTTATGCATGCATGTCTTTCGAACACTACCCAACCATGGGGAGGACATGCAGACTCCGCACAGAAGGCACTCCCAAGCCGAGAATCGAATGGGAGAACCTCTTGCTGTGAGGTAACAACGCTACCGCTGTACCACCGCACATAATAAAAAAATGAAGAAACCCTTTTATTTTTTTTTTTAAAACCCTGAGTACCACTAACCATAGGTGCGCAGGTTTGCCCATTGCTTAGCTATAGTTAAAGCAGTTTAAAAGGCTGAAGAAGATAATTAGGAAGATATATGAAAATGAAGCAGCACAGCAATAGTGTAGTGGTCAGAGCATCTGCCTAATGAGCGGCATTCTCGGTTTAAGTCCCACTGTAGCACATTCCATTTTCAATGTGAAATCTGTATACAAACATTTTTTGACATTCCTTTGCAGTATAACCTAGTAAATAGCATTTAAATGTGAACCGCAAGATTACATTAAATGCACATGTGAAGTGTCAGTGTCATAATGAATAAGGCACTAGTAAGCAGGTTAAAGCACAAATAAGCAGTAGTAAGCATATATAAGCACTAGTAAGCATGTTTAAGTGTCTTTGCATGGAGGTAAGCAGTGCCTACACAGATTAAGCAAAGTAGAAGCTAACTGAATGTAAGAAACTGTAACCGGAGGTTAGCATTGCTGAGCTCCACACACACCCGCTTACAACTGCTTTAAAGTGCCTTAATCACTCTGTACCCAACAGCCTGTGTTCTGCCCAGCAACAAAATAAACAGCTTCTGCAAGGCCCAAACTCAGGAACCTGTACACCACAGTCACAGTAGTTAACCACTAAGCCATCATAGCAATACATATACATGAGGTGTCAGCAAACTAATCTTCACCAAAGGAAAATCAAATCAAACATGTGAACTGAATCTATGTACAGTGTGATATTGTATAACCTGCCACAGAACATAAATATGTGAACTGAAGTACTGCAGTAAGCATAGATTTGAGGTGTTAATGTAATAAAGTGCAGAAGTCCCCAGGTCCCCATACAGTGTATGTACACATTAATCACGGAAACCAGACACATATATAACCTGTAATGAATAATAAATCACTGCAAAAGACAAACATAGTGCTAATTAACTATTAAGCAATGCTAACCGCAGCACAGTACAACTTTGTAAGTGTAAGCAATGTGTAGGGAAGCCAATTCAATCTGCCCAGAGCAGTGCCAACCGTAGGTAAGCAAGTGTGCCCATAGCTTAGCCTTTTCAAAACTGGCCAGTCACAGAAAAGTGCAGGAAATTGGTTCTACTTAAATGCAAGAGGCAGGAATACAACTCATAACTGGTTGTAGCTACCCCTTGCAGGGACTATGGCAGTAAGGGGAGAAGGCGTGCACTTCTGGGGTGCATCCAGGAGTCCAAATTCATGGTTGGACTCCTAGTTAGACCATGCACAGACACTGCTGCTGGGCCAGTACCAGGGCTCCCAATATAAGGCAGAGGCCTGGGACCATCTCACCCATGACCTCACCAGTGCCACTGGCATACCGCGAACTGGTGAGCCGGTCAGGCACCACTATGCCGACCTGAAGTGGCAGAAAGGGAACCTCTTGGAGGAGGGGCTCCAAGAGGCTAGAGCAGCAGGGGATGTCCCAGCCGTGTGTAAGTATCAGTCCATGACCTGTGTAATAATTGCCATCTCAGGTATATCAAGGATAGGTATGGCTAAATATTCTTCTTGTGTCCCCCACAGATGCAATGGAGCGGGCAGCGAACCAGGAGGCCCACATCAGCCGCCTGGTGCGGGTGCAACGCGAGGCAGTTCAGTAATACTCATGCTTCTACTGTCATAGGAAATAAAAATAAAAGTAGTAGTAATGTAATTTCTAGTATAAAACCTGTATTGTTCAAGGCAAGTACTGCATACACTACAGAATATGGCAGGAAGAGTCTGATATTGCTAGTATGACAAAACAGGTCTAACTGCTGGACTATATATCTATATTCTGTTATCATATAGTAATGTAGATTTGCAATCATGTAATAGTACTGTTGTATTAAGCACTGTTACCCACACCATGCACCATAAATCGAATGTGTAGGAATGCCTGTATATGACAGGTGTAATCCCTAGAGGCCATTTAGTACAACTGAGAGACACATAAACAGTAAACAGCTAAAATGCAGACAACAAAAAACAAATAGCACATGTAACTGAGATGTGAAGTGTTGTTCTTCTAGCACACACAGCCACAATTCAAATCCTGCCAGTGGTCGTAGTTTGCATAAAGAATCCTACCCACAACAGTACAGATATGTCCATAATGTCTATTAAAGTGGCCCATATCCATTGCCTATCTACCTGTCCCCCTGGGAAACCAGTGGGATGATCCCAGATGTATAAGCAGCAAATGGGAAATACAACTGATTGATGCACATCTATGACAAACATCTAGCACACTACCAACTCCCCAATACCTTATGTGACTAAGAAGCCACGTATGTCCCATTTACACCCCAACTTGTTAAGCTGTGGTCAGAGTGTGTACAGTAACAGAGTGAGTAGTATGTGTAGAATACTAATGTGTAATCCGGAACTTTGTGTGGCAACAGTCAGGTAGTGCTAACAAACATTGATCCCACAATGTGCTGATAAATATAGACCAATATAACCTGTACTGGTACTGTGCACCTTGGTATTGTAGGGGATTGTGAGTGTTGCAGTTACTCTGAATAATAAAGTATCACTGGTCACTGTCAACCACACTGTGCTACATAATATAACTGTGTAGGAAAGTATGTATATGTGTGTGTCAGGTCACTAAAGGTGGAAGAGGGCAATATTCTAGATATGTCCAGGCACACCAGCATGTGGTCAACACATGGCCAGAGTCTGTGCAGAAAGAGTTGGATAGCATAGTGCAAATCATCAACCCGGAATCTGGGTGTATGTGTACAAACAGGTTGACAGTGTTAACAAACATTCCCTCCACAGGTATACCAGGTAAGAGGTGTATACTGCAGGTAAAACCGGTTCATGTGTAATGATGTTGACAGCCATATCAGTGTCCAGTACAGGTCTATAGGGTAGTGGAGTAAGACTTGTAAGGTACAGATAACAGCACTGACTAGGAAAGTACTGTTGAGTACAGGAATATACTACTTGTTAATTAACATCTTTCTCTCCCCACACCTTATCTCCAACAATAATCACCATACCCACCCCAACTGGTATGTACTGACTCTGATAATGGCTGATTGTTTGATAAATATTCTAATGGTTCCCATGCATGTGCCATATTGAATTATTACAACATTGTTGGCATGGTGCCATCAATGTACCTGCATGCTGTTCTTATTACCACTCTGGTCCCATATATGCATGTGTTCTGTTTGCTATGCAATTGTTCCATATCTGGTGTCTGGGCTAATGGGAATATCTATGCATGCTGTTATACCTAACCCTGGAATGTATTGACTATAACTAATCCATATATGATGATGGAATCTAAACACTATAGCATGCTTGGGAAGGCCAGTCCCAGTGAACCCACCTGTCCCACCTCAGCTAGCCGAGGCACTGGGCACCAGAAAGTCTGGGGCCCAACCCCACACCTCCCTGTCCGTAGGTCCTGCACCACCTTCGGGTGGAACCGCCCCAGGGGATGGGGCTTTCCCCCCTGGGAGTGGGCACAGACAGACACCTGTCACTCGTGGCCAGGTCGGTTTTGTGGTAAGTAGAGCGATCAGTGACCAGGTTGGTGATCTTCTACGCCAGTTTGAGGGTCGCATGTCACAATTAGAGAGTCAGGATGGCTCTGTTGCTCAGCCCCCAGCACAACCACCTTCGAGGCAGTGAAGGTGCAGTGGTGACTGCCCATGGGTGGGGACCTCATTCCCACTGTTACCACTAGGGGGCTTGTGGGCTTCCGATATCCCAACACCCCTCCCCATCAAGGTGTTTGCCCCCCACATGTGTCATACACCACCCCTGTATGCGTCTTGTGTGTCTTGTCTGTTAACCTACTCAACCTCCCTCCCCAAATATACCTACATGGTTACAACATATTAATATATGTATGTATGTATATATATATATATATATATATATATATATATATATATATATATATATAAATATATCAATATTTATGAACATATAAACATGCAAATGCCTACATCTATAGATATATATGTCCACATCTACATGTCTAAATATATATGCCAGGTTATAGATATATGTCAGCATATATATATATATATATATATATATATATATATATATATATATATATATATAGGTATATACAGACATACATCTGTAGATAATGGGGAAATGACAAAACATATATGTCCTCATGCAACATTAATGGGGTTGAGAGGCCCCACACAATATACGTCTGGTACGAATAGGTATACCCCCCCAGCCAAGCACGGCCCCCCTGTAATACAGTACCAAGTGTTGCAGATCCCATAACCAGGACCAGACATGACATGGCCATCCCTTGGATACATATACACAGACACATATATGCAGATACAGGTGTAAATATATATATCTATAGATATATATATATATATATATATATATATATATATATATATATATATATATGTCCCTACACATACACACATAGAGATTTGTACAGTAATATACATATGTAGTACATGCACACAATATGGAGCAGTATTCCTACAGTCACCACCGTACCAACTGGAAACTGTATGAGCCACCCATACGAATGACATTCATAGCCTGCAACATATACCCACAGACATATCAAAGTTTATAACACCACACACAGGTGTGCATAAATGAATGTGAAAGCTTTATTTGTGTACTATGACAGTTGTATATGCCATGTCATATAGCTGTTTAGACACTGACATCCATATGAACAGTGTAATGCAACTGTGAAACAGTTATGCTAAGACAGTAGTCTGGAAAGGTTGACTTATGTTGATGTCCAGGCCGAGGCCTACAAGTAGTACATTAGTAATGACAGACTGGGCCACAGCATACCAGACAGTCAACAGTATGTAATACAGACGTATAGGTCAGCAGCCTCTATCTACACTTTCTACACAATCCCTATGGGAGACAGACCCCAGCTGACACAATGGGATGTATCTATTACATAACAAGGCATACCTGACACCGTCACAATCACACTGACAAATAGAACATCCCGTATGGCAGGAGGCAGTAGGCCTGCATTTACCCAAGGTGGATTGTATGGTAAAGTACATCCAGATACCTTAAGGCAGCTTATCCCATATACCCACACATGTTGTAACAGCCTAGGTTAATCATGGTGCACCCCTCTACACTCCCTAATACTGGGCCATATACCACTTTTACATACACTGGCCTCTGAAGTGCATTAGGGCACACATGTATTGTGTAGGTGAAACTCACAGATATATGGCCCCAATCCCCCAGTATGTGTGGGGGACACAACAGCAGTGGAGTGATGGCAGGAATGACAGCATGACATACACACAGCCCACTACATACAACCCCTGACAGCATCTCATATGTGCAAAGCCTGGTATGTAGGTGGAGGACAGAGGCTGGAACACAGGCATATATGTGTAAAACTGTTGTCATACAGTAAGCAAGATATGTATATGTGTACATATCTATATGGATATATGTATACGCATATATACATATATGTTCACCATATGTCCTGCACATGGAGTGGAGCCATACCTCAGCCCCAATAGTCCCAACCTCTCAGTGCAAGTGGATGTCATGTATGTATTGCAGGTATATTTGTAGACTATTGCTACTGTAATAGGGATTGTCTTCACAGAAATGGTGTGTGTGGGAGGCCACATCTGCTGTTAACATGTGCGCCATTGGCTACTTACAGACATCCTAACGTCATCATAGTACAGTACCACTGCTAGCACAGTAACACCCCTGTGGACTACAGCTGCGATATGGCCAATATATGCGGACAGTGTGACACACTCAGGTCAGTCCAGGGGTTTACACAGAACCTCTTCAAGCAAAACATGTAGACCAGGCCTGTCAATGTGGATGTTAACAGCCATGTAGATGGGTATAACACATATATACTGGTATACATTTTCCCCCATAGGTTATGCATTCATACACCCCTGTCTGTCCTGACACATAATAACCACTGGTACAGAGGTGCCATGGCAACATACTATCCATTAGTTAGTGACATACATCTGAACAGCATCCCACTGCTTTGTCTGACAGAAGTATCTGGACATGACATCTCACTGAATAAGCACAGTAAGCTGCTAGGCATGTAAGAAAGCACGGTGCAGGCTACAGGCAGACTGACCCAACACTGGGCTACATCTCCTATGTAGGAATACACATGTATCTGCATAGATAACAGGATCTACAGGCATGTCACATCACAGAGTAACACACCTGTGTGAAAGTGCATAACCACAACCAATGTGAACACAGCCACAGCCACATATGGTAAGCTAGCGTACTATTACAGTATATGGACTATCTGATGTACACCATCCTCATATGGGCCTCTCACACAACAACCCTACATATACTGGGCCACTACACAGTGTGGACTGATGGCTGTCTGTGGTTTGGAACATGTTTGTGTCTGCCCCTACAAACATGTAAGCTGATAGGGTGACATACAGTGGAGCAGTATGTAACATCAGATAGAACAGGACCAAGAACAATGACATCTACCACAGTCTCTATACAGGCCAAGGTACATATACACTATACACACACTGTCGACAATTACCAGACTTATACATACCTCAGTACTGTACACACAACCACAGAATGCCCAGGCTATGTCCTCAAATATAACCCTTACTATACATAACATGTGCAGCAGTCTGATATCTCACTGGCTTATCAGATATGCTGTCACTGAATATGGTGTACAGAACATATGCACCCCCTACTGCATGACATATGTACAAAGGTTGACAGGGTTGTGGCTGGAGGCACCAACACAGGCTCAATATTGACATGTCGCTGTGATGACCTCATACATTTCCTGTCGTAATAGGGTTTGATGCAACATATGTCCTATGAGGGATATGACGTCAGTAACTCTCCCAGCTGTCACCATCTACTGACTGCAATCCTCACACTACCTTCTGCAGTTGAGAGATAGGTGCTCTGTGGGTAACACAGGGAACACAAGGCACCACACACTGCCCAGTCTGCAGATGACCCTACAGATGTGGATTCCTCATAAACATAGCACTGACATGGCAAGTATTAAAACATGTAGGACAGCCATATCCACACACACCCTGTTAAACCAATAGTACCCCAACTGCAGTATAGAAGCACTTACAGTCTGTAGTCAGGACAGACACATCCCCCTCCTGTGTGTTTGCCTGTTTCCACAGTGTATGTTGTCAGAGGTAAGTCCCCATTCCATCTGTGATGCTGTTTGCCAAACAACAGATCTAGTTCTTGCTCACAGTGAATGAAAAGGCTTAACACCAACAAGATTTTCCTACATATTGGAGTGTGTTTCCATGCAATTGCCTATGGGAATGTTACCACAGCTGTTCCACATGCAATCAGCTAGAGGAAGGCTGTAATCTGTGCAGAGACCATCAGCTGATCATGAGCATCACTGACAATACACATGCCACTGCCTAAGCAAAGCAGGTGTAAGTCTACACATCCACCAGAGAGGGAGTGACAGAGGCAGACAGAGGCAAAGATAAGTCAGGGTGGGTTGGGAGAGTAAAAGGTAAGCATGTTTGTGTCACACACCTACCAGTCCAGGGTATCGAACCCATGACTGACAATGTACTGATATCACATCTGTTATCCCTGCATGGTGGATATTGTGATTTATGCTAGGGGCACCATATAAGACACTTTAAAAACACACTTAACATTGGGTCCAGGTGTTACACACTCACAACCACCTCCACACAGGACATGAATGACAAACATCAACACATTAAGACACACACACACCTGTCACATCTGGGATTAGAATCCCTACCTACCTAGTTATTACACTACAGCACTATGCCATTACAGCATGCACCACAGAGATTACTGGAGTACTCTTTTCCCAAAGGTTTATGTCACAGTGAGTGACATCAGCAGGACTGCCAAAGTAGAGCGTATGAATTGTAGTGAGTGTGACTAGCCAAACATGCATTAATCTCTACACAGGCACAAGAACAGACACAAAAGCATTCACAACTCCCATGTGTGAGAACAGAACCCCTACCAGTGTTCGGTATCACACTACAGGATTATGCTGTTATAGCATACAACACAGAGTTTGCTGGAGTTCTTTTGCCCCAAAGGTGTACATCACAGTGATTGACATCAGCAGGATTGCCAAAGTAGGGCATTTGAATTGTATTGAGTGTGACTAACCTAAATTGCCCTAATTAGTCTGTATGCATTAACCGCTGTTCTGGCCAGAACAAAAATAACCTGCCTTTGCAGGTCATGAGCCCAGGTCCCTGTACACTATAGTCACAGTAAGTAACCACTAAGCGATCACAACAGTACACGGGACTGTGGTTCCACCAAAGTAATCCCACCATAGGCTAATCCAACTGAACATGTGAAAGGAATGTATATACAGTTGTCCGTAAAATGTGAAAGACTTCTCCAAGGCCAACTTCATGCTACTAAAGGCAGAAGTGACAATGTTTGTAAAACCCATGGAGACAGGAGCTGACAGTTTAACTGATGAATCCTGCGCTAAGGCACTTTATGAGCACAGCCACTTGTGCATGATTCCTGACATCCCACATAGAACCACGATGCTCACCGCCCAAATAATCAAGCCAGTCTGGTGGTCTCCTGCCATTAACAGAGTATACAACAGACGGTAGACACTGTTGAAGAAAAAAGGATAATCCAAGGATGCAAACAACTCCCTTACCAGCCTCAGTAAGACATTGAGATCCCTTATGGAATCCTCCAAAGCTGATTATGTAACTAAAATCACCCCAGATTCCACAGACAACCACACAGCATGATATAGTTATGTACGTATTCTAACTGGCAATGCTCAGAAGTGCTCTGATCTGCAGCAGAATAGCATTACATAGACTGCTCCCACAGAATGTGCTAATATTCTGGCAGATTGATTTAGTGCCGCATTCACCCCCTCACACCCCCAAAAGGGCCCATGTCAATACGTAAAAGTTTCCAATGCCCAGTAATCATGGCCACACAGGCAGAAAATGCACTACCCACAACTAAACAAACTGCATCCATGGGACCAGATGACATCCTGAGCTGTGTACTACATGAACTACAAAATGGAATGGCAACTCACCTAACTGTCATGTGGAATCATAGCCTTGCATCAGGCCTGGTGCCCACTGAGTGGTGCACAGCTGCAGTTATCCCACTCCACAACGGGGGATCCACCTGTGATCCCTGGAACTACCGTCACATCAGTCTGATGAGCCTGATCTGCATGGCCATGGAATGCATTATCAGGGATGTTTTGAATACAGACATTGGCAACCCTCAAACACTGGACCCCACACAGATTGGGCTCATGGAGGGCCAGTCCTGTCTACTGAAACTGATTGACTGCTTTGACGCAGTCTGCATAGCTGTTGAAGAGGGTAAGGCAGTCCACAAAGCCTATGTGGACCTCGCCAAGCCCTTCAACACCATCCCCCAGTCTGGAAACATAGATTAACATACTAATCTGGCCATACATCCCTATGCCACTCGCTGGTTTGCCACATGGCTTTCTGACAGAACACAAACTATAGGTGTAACTGACTCGAAATCCATCCCCAAACAAGTGACAAGTGGAGTACCTCAGGGTTCAATCCTGGGACCACTGTTGTTTGGCATCTACATCCCTGAAGTAAAGGACAACAGTACGGGACTCTGACTAACAAAGGTAACAGATGACTGCAAAATGGGAGTCATCATGAGCCTGACTGTACTGCATGATATGTTACTGATACCAGCCTGACATCATACAAGTGGGATGGAGTACTGTTAACATCTTGTGCCCATGTTGTGTCAGGTCCTGGTTATGGGATCTGCAACACTTGGTAGTGTATTGCAGGGCAGATGTGTTTGGCTGTGGGGGGGGATACCTATTCGTGCATGACGTATGTTGTTTGTGCCTGTAAACCCCATTAATGGAGCATGTGGACATATATGTTTCTGCTATGTTCCCACTTTATCTACAGATGTATGTCCGTATATACCTAAATAGATATATATATCTGCTTACATATATGTGTATGTATATATATATATATATATATATATATATATATATATATATATATATATTTATTTATTTATGTATATCAATATATTGTATCTGTTTAGACATTAATAAAGTTTCACACACATACATCTACAAGTTGGAATACATTCTCTGTACTGTTGTCTGACTGGGCTGGATGATATGTTTGTGAATACAGCAGGGTTATGCATATCTGTGAGGGTTAGAGGTAAATCACTTGGGCTATGGTGTGCATGTTCCTGGGTTTGAGCCTAGCAGAGGTTGTTTATTTTATTGCTAGTTAGAACAAGGGCCAATGGATACAGAGTGATTAAGGCACTGTAAAGCAGTTATAAGCGGGTTTGCATGGAGGTAAGCATTGCTAAAGTCTAGTTACAGTTTCTTATACTCAGTTAGCTGCTGAATTGCTTAGCCTGTGTAGGCATTGCTTAGCTCTGCACAAACCTGCTTACAACTGCTTTAATGTGTCTTAATCACTGTGTATCCAATGGGCCATGTTCTGCCCAGCAACATAATAAACAGCTCTTGCAAAGCTCAAACCAAGGACCCTGCACACCATAGACAAAGTGATTTACCACAAAGACATGACAGATACAAAGAGGTATGATGTTTTCACAAACATATCATCCACTACAGTCATGCAACAGTACAGAGAATGTATACCAACATCTAGATGTATGTCTGTACCTATATTAATATCTAAACAGATACAACATATCTAGATATGTAGACACATATATATATATATATATATATATATATATATATATAACTAAGAACTGAACTTCGTGACAATAAAAGCATTCAAAAAAATAGTAAATCACACAAACAACTCTTGTAGAACTTTAGCGCTTTCGTCTTATTTATTATCAAGAACCAAAGTTCTACAAGAGTTGTTGGTGTGATTTACTATTTTTTTGAATGCTTTTATTGTCACGAAGTTCAGTTCTTAGTTAAAATTTCTTCTCTTCGTTCAATTTTTTTGAGTGCCGTTAATTTTAATTATATATATACATATATATATATTTATATATATATATATGCATATATATACATTTCTAAACCTATATACATATCTATTAATATGTATGCACATTTATACATGCATATGCCTAAATCGGCACATATATGTGTCTACACCTAAATGTCTACATATACACGGCATGTTACATATGTGTACGCAGATATATATCTATGTAGGTATATATGGACATAGTTTATATATATATATATATATATATATATATATATATATATATATATATATATATATTAGCAGATGTATAAATCTATATAGGTATATATTGCCATACATTTGTAGATAGCAATGGCAGATTAACAAATACACATATGTCCACATGCATGATTAATGGGGTTGAGAGGCCCCACACACTATATGTCTTGCACAAATAGGCAACCCCCTCAGCCAAACAAGTGGCTGGCCTTGATGTCACATGTATGGGTATGGCTTTGCACCCCAGCCTTTCAGTTAAATTACATCTGTTATCCCTGTATGCTTGACATTGTGATATATAGTAGAGCCACCATAAAAGAAATAAGCAAAACCCCCTCCACGTTGCCCATAGGTGTCACCACCTCTACACAGGATACGAGTTACAAACACACACACACACCTGCTATGCCTGGGAGTTGTAGAACATGCTACAGAGATTACTGAGCTACAACCTTCCCAGAGGTGTATTTCTAGGTGGGTGACTTCAGCAGCCTTGCCAAAGTTGAGTATATGAATTCTAAGGAGTGTGAGTACCCTAAAAAGGATTGCTCTTTACTCAGTCTAAGACAGACAGAGACACACGCACACACAGTTGCCAAGTCGGAGGTTAGAACACCTACCTAACCACTTTATCACACTATAGCAGTACGCAGTTACAGGACGCGCTATGGGGATTACTGGGTTATGAATTTCCCAGAGGTGTATTTCTAGGTGAGTGACATCAGCAGCCTTGCCAAAGTTGAGTATATGAGTTGTACAGAGTGTGAGTAGCCTAAAAGCATTGCTCTCTCCACAGTCAGAGGCAGACAGACACACACACAAACACACACTCACACAATTGCCAAGTCTGGGTTAGAACTACTACCTAACTAGTTTATCACTACGGCAGTTCACAGTTATGGGATGTGCCATGGAGGTTACTGAGCTACAGCTTTCCCGAAGGTGTATTACATATTGGATGACCTCAGCAGGCTTGCCATAATACTGCTATGGGCAGGGCATAACCCATTCATGTAGGGGTTTACATGCCACATGCATGAACACACAGGGTCATATGTCACAGGTACATGTGTACAGCTACTAGATGACTACTTCCTTGTACAGTCATGTTGCATAGCTGGCACATGCACCACATAGTCTGTCATGCTGACAGATACTGGTGGCTAGTATCTGCAGTGAGTGATATCTGCACCTAATGTGTTTGGGGCCCTTTGGGTGTGTGCTGGGTGGGACAGGCCCGGATGGCTCCTTGTCACAGTCACCCTCTTCCACACATCTATGTCCATCTACCTTTGGCTTATTATATTGTGTTGTCCTTACATATGTGTCTGTATTCCTGTCCACTGTGTTTGAGAGGCAGGAGTGGTGCATACTGACATGTGTCTGCACTAAGAACTGCGACTGCCGGATATGTCTGGTCCACTGGTGTTTGTAGACATGGCCTTTAAATGTGTGAGCATGCCCAGTATGACCTCTCAGTATATTGTTGACTGACATTGCCTTCATTCCTCAAAGTGTGTGAGCATGCCCAGTAGGGCCATCTGTATTGCATGTGTGGATCAAGTCCAGATAGTTTGTACTGCGGTGATGACCTTTGTGATGTACACCGACAGGTAGCATGCTGTGTCTGCAGGGTATCCATCGGTCATTTGGCATTGACTGTTGCTACATTTATGCATAGCCGGGGGGGGGGACCCTGACTGTTTCTACATTTCTACACAGGAGTGGGGGGGCACACCTGACTGTTACTATAAATGTACATAAGATGGGGGGCACACCTGACACGTATCAACATTTGCTAGGACTGTACTGGTATGTCAGGTACTCCATTTCAAGTCTGTAGTCTTACCTATCATGCTGGCTAGAGGCATACCAGTGTACTACATATCTTAGCTTTAATTACCTACATATTAGATTCTGACTTCCTAGCCTTCACAACTTACATCCAACTGCCTGGACTGCTGTGGTCTGTCTGTGTAGGCCTGGGGGAGGGGTTACCCATAGGGCTCATTCAGAGGCCATAGTACAGCATTTGTTTGTGTTTGTTTACACCTGTCCTGCTGACTGAAACTGTTGTTGGGTATGTGCACCTTCCTAACTGGCATGCGTGGGTCTTATGGACACACATGTTGCTCAGCCCATTTCCTGCAGTGGGTTTTGTCACCCTGTGTAGTACTGGCTACTATGGTGACTCCAGTATGTGTTACAGATGTCATGGTGCCACTGTGGGTGTCTGCTGCCATAACAGTCGCCCACCCAATTTCCTTGCATGCTCACATCCATACCATAGCAACAGGTAACAACACATTCTACTCCATTTGGCAATTAATGGGTTGATTGACTTACCTTGAGGGTGTGCCAAACTTGAGGATGGTGCTGGAGGGATGCCTATGTCAGATGCACATAGTACACTCCCTATACATGGTTGAGTACAGGTAGTGTCATGTTTGGCATCCTTTTTACTGTCTGTGTGAGTCAGAGAGAGATGTCATTCCCTGGGTCCCTACTGTGTCAGTGCATATGCTATGCATTGCCTCTTTGCCAAGGCCAGGTCATACTGGGCATGCCTCCTTCTGCCTACTGAGGCAGGCTCAGGTTGTTCCTCTTCTGAGTCACTCCGTGCCTGTACGTGCCTTGGCAATGGTGGGGGGCTGTGTGGCCCTGCCCCATGCTGTTCCTGCTGCAGCTGTTTCTGCAGGATCATATTGTGCATCATAGCACATACCATAACAATTTGGGTACATGTAGCTGGTGAGTACTGCAAGGCTCCACCGGATGTGTCCAGACACTGGAACCGTGACCTGAGCATCCCAAATACATGCTCTATTATATGTCTGGCCTGTGCGTGTGCCTCATTGTGATGTTGTTGTTCAGGTGTGTGTGTATTTCTGATGGGTGTCATCAGCCACGGCTCCAGTGGGTACCCAGCATTCCCCACTAGGTGACCGTAGGGGATGTCCACATTGGCAAATCTGTGGTACAGCTGCGTCAGATGCCATATGTGTGAATCGTCATAGCTTCCAGGGCAGCCAGCACACACATTCATTATAATGCCCTGGACATCACATACGACCTGGCAGTTGATGGAGGGGATGCCCGTGCAGTTGATATCGCCCCTACCCTCCTCACTGGGTGGTGCTTTGATGTGTATGTGCATGCAGTCTATAGCACCCACTACCCCAGGGTATTCTGCTATGGTGGAAGAGACGCATATTGCTGGTCAACACCTCACGTGTGTTGAGGAAATATACGTGCTCACTGGCATGTGCTGCCATGGCATCCAGGAACTGGTGGAATACTCTGAATGCTAATGCCTGTAAGATGCCCATAATATCCCCAGTTGTGCTTTGGGAGGTACCTGTGGCTAGTATACCTAGGCCTACACATACCTTGGTATCCACTGGCATGGGTTCCCCTTGGCCAGTTTGGTGTGTGCGGTGTGGCTGGCACAGCTCAACAATTTGCTATAGGAGGTCTCTATCCACCCTATAGCGCTCCACTATCTCCAGCTCATGTTGCCCCCGGTAGGTTACCCTGGGTCTGTGCACTCTTCTCCATCTCCTCACTGAGGGTTGTTCGGCAGCATTCACATATTCACCACCCTCAGCCTCTTGCACATGTTGTTCTATGTTGCCTGCTGCAGCCCTTCTCATTTTGTAGGTTTGTTTGTTAAAATTTCCCCGCTTGTTTACACCAGTGGTGTAGAGTGTGGAAAAAACAGAGGGGAAGGTGTTTGTTTAGTTTATAGTAGTGTTCTGGGCTGGGCTGGTCTGCTGCCTGTGTAATTGGCTGATTCTGATACATTTCACCTGCCAGCTCAGCTAGCTCTCCAAGATTATCTTCCTGCTGCTGTTTTCCATTCCCATTGCCTCCCTGTTTAAGCCCATGTGCCCACCGCGCAAACGGAGTGCTCAAATGTGCACAGAGCTGTTATTTACTGGTTTAACTTTCTTTTTCTTCCTGTAAAACCCGGTGCATGGTGCGCACACCCACTTACACTTTTTAAAGAGTGTTAGGCAGGTTTGGACACACCTCTAGCTGAGCTGTGCTAAGCTAGGAGCAATGCCGAGCCACAGGGCTCCAATCTACTTACAGTATGCCTGACACCCCCCCCCCATGATGTCACCTATATCCTAGTCTTGCACTCAGCTGTTTATACTCTTACACTCTTGGGACCTGCCTCGCACCCTGGGGAAATCTGGCATTCACTATCCTTCCCCTCATTTGCATAGGATTGCCTGCTAATGCATAGTTACATGTATCACACTGAGCCTCCTCCCTTAGCAACCATTACTCACTGGCCAGGTTGTCTTCTGCCTGCCATTGACTTGCATGGCAGAATACTGATTTTAGATAGAATGCTCATTTTAAGTTTATTTTCTTATTTTCCCACAATCCCGTTTGCGCGCTGCTACCCTATGCTTAAACAGCCGGGATCAGAGAAAAAAAATAAAAGTTGATTTTTTTCATTTTTTAAACAGTTTACAATGCCAATGGCTATTGGCATGCTTCCTCAGTGATATGCAGCCTTTATTTGGAGCTGTCATAGCTCTGTTTTGGAATTTGCAGTAATGTACTCAGTTACTAACCAAGTACATTTCTGCAGATTGCACTAGTCTTGCACGGACTATTGCAAGCTACCTGGATTGCAAAATTACCTTATTTGCATGGATTTCTCCTGCAAATGAGGTGATTTGCATGCCAGGGCTTAGTCCATGCAGGATTAGTGCTGGAGCTCTCGTGCACACCCCTGCAGGCTGTTCTTGGATTGCACGACAGACATATTGCCTGCGTGGACTCCTGCACTCATCTTGCACTCCATGCAAGCTTTTGAGAATCCGGGGGATTATGTTATCCAGCTTCCTGCTTCTTGTAGCATCCATGAGGGTTTCTGATGTGTGGAAGGTATTAAAAAATAACTGCTCACATTTCTTACAGTCTTTACAGCTGCCAGAAATAGATGATGCTGACTTTTAAACAGAGCAAAGTGACAAAGAAAGAGATGTCACTGAAATGTATATTCCTGTTATTACATTTGTGAAGAGGTCAATCACTACACTGCCTCTCAACTCAAAGCAAATGGTGCAAAAGGGGAGGAGATTAAAAGGGGTTTCAGCCCCCTTGCAAACAAAACTGATAGAAAATCATCACAATCCATTTCATCATGGTGAAAGTGACAGATACATGTGAAAGTTTTGAATACCAGCTTGGTAATGTCAGTGATTCCAACGATGCTATTATTAGCTCTAGGTCTAAATAAGGGTGCTAATCTACTTAAATGATAGTATAATGTTGTTACAGAAGCAGTGGGTACATTGGGATATGACTGTATCACTCCAACATGTCTTATCTATCTGTTGGATACGGTTTAGTTCCTTTAACCGTGTATTTGAGGAATGTTTTTCTAGAAGGTCAAAGAGTGTCAGATCTTTTATGACTCAAAAGTCTGGACACAGAACCACCACAGAGGAATCCATAAGGAAATGAGTAGATAGAAATGGCAGCCTATCTGTCATGGTAACTAGGAATTTGGAGGTTATTCATATCTTTAGTTAGGAACCTCAGAGGTTTCTCAGGTTGAGTGATATGTTTAGGCAAATACATGACAAAAGAGGCATTATATTCAATAATGGGTCTGATGAAATACGAGTAAAATGGGGATTAAGACTTCTTTGAATCTGGAGGCTATGCCTTTACAGATTAGATGATGTGTCACCTATGTGATATAGGAGAATGTGCTGTTTACCAAAATTAACTATACAACATGTTTTTTCATATTTCATTTCAGACCAGTTACTAACATGGTCTAACCTGTGTTGGAACAATTCTGACTCCATGGAAGAGTGGATGACAACACCCAAATTACAATTGTATGCAGACTTAGATAATGATAGGGCAGGAGTGTTAGCCTACATAGTCTGAAGAATAGGTGACGAATAGGCCAAATAGAATATGGCCCAATGGTAACTTTTCTTTGACTCTGACCACATAGGTTCTGTCAGACAACCGATTGGTTATCCACCATATAGCATAAGGATTTATATTTAGAGTTACAAGTCGCTCAATAATTCTTGTATGGTAATAGCGTCAAACACCATGGTGAGGTCCAGACTTGATGTATGTTCTTTATAACTACTATCGTCTGCTTTAGTGATATTTTCAAATAAATTGAGGTTAAAGATGCAGGACTTTCCTTTGACAAAGCAGAACTGATAAGGATCCAAGGTTAAGAGATTTTCAGTGTCCAAACTCATGATGCCTTAGATAATGCATTCAATAGCTTTATGTATGAAGCTGGTGACAGTAATGGGTCTGTTGTTGCCAGGGTCCATGGTTGGGCTGCCCTCATGTAATGGCATTGCAGTGGCTGCTTTCTAGAGTTAAGGAATACAACCACTGGAGCGGCCTAAATTAAAGAGGTTAAGAATCTGTAAAAAGTTATGAAAATGTTGCGATGTTTTCTATGTTTACATTAAAAATGCAAAAATGGAATATAATACTGTCATGTTGGGGGTGGTGTATTCAAGCAGTGTGTGTGTGTGTGTGTGTGTGTGTGTGTGTGTGTGTGTGTGTGTGTGTGTGTGTGTGTGTGTTAGTAAAAATTATATTAAAACATGGTGAGTAATATGAAGAGATTCTGAGATATCAATGCCCTTTTGGTAAAAAAGTTATGCTTGTTACCAGGTATAGAGCAGAGTCTTGCAGGAGTGGAAGCAGTTTAAGGGATAAAAGTCAGCACTTCAAGTTTGTTTCCATGTCACATGTTTCGGCTATTCACTCTTGGATATGGACCACTTTACCTTTAACCCACATTTATTTAAAAATTTGGGCATTTATTTAGAAAGTAGCCCATCTTTTCTAGGGATCAAAGTTGCCAAATCATCCGAAATTTATTAGACACTCTTTACAGAACTGCCTGAAATACAGTCTTCCTTTTGAGTTGTGTCTGTGTTTGATAAAGATGTTCCTTTACCGGCAGGTGCTTTACATAATCCAGGGACTCTCTAAAGAATTACCCGTAGAACTCTGCACAGGCAGGATAAGCTGATATGATCATTACTTTCTTCTCGTTATGCTATATTGAGTCCAAAATGTATATATTATGCCTCCTTAAATACAGGGGATCTGGGTTCTGAGCTTGACATTAGCTTACAGGGTGAAGTTAGTGCGTTGGATTCTAGATGTTTTCCAGGTGGGACCAATATACCCTTGGATGCTTGCTTTTGCAAACACCCTTCTACCAATCAGTAAAGCTAAAATGCCTAGTTTTGTAGTATGTAAAGGCTCTGCTAGATCAGTACTGCTTTTTGCAGTCTTTATTGGACATATCTACTTCCCAGTAAGTTAATGCAACATGTCTCAGCTTCTGCTTTACCCTTAAACATATAGACCAATCTGGAATGTTAATGCCTCTTCTGTCCCTGTTAATTGTTCTTCCAGGATTTTAATATTTCAGCTACGTGTTCCCTACCCAGCTTTGGTTAGAAAGAGGTTTACACTTGGTTCATCCTATTTATGCAGATCAATATCCCAACATTTTATAATATGCAGACAATACCCCAACATTTTATAATACTCTTTCTACAGAGTTTGACCTACCATCCACACATCACTTCCAATATACTCAATTAATTTAACTCAAGGGGTACTTAGATTTATTTATTTATTTATTTATTTATTTTACATTTGTTAACCAGGAGAGTCCGACTGGATACATGTCCATTTTTAGCGGAGGCCCGGGGAGAAAAACTCCAAGTACATAACAGACATATGAACATTGTTAATGCAAAAAAAAGGAAGATAGTTGAGTTCTAAATACAATATAAAGATACATCACATCTTGGGAAAAAAAAAAAACAACAGCAGCATATAAAAAAAAACATAGGTCAGTTACAAAGGCAAGGCGCCTTGTTAAAAAGCGGTTAAGGATAGTGAGGTAAGAGAAAGGTAAATGATAGTGGTTAATCAGGTTTGGAACAGGGACATTGCCAGAGAGTATTGAGATGGGGTTTAAGCTTTTTTTTGAATTGTAGGAGTGAGGGTTCTGAGGTGAGCATGGTCGGTAGGGAGTTCCACATTTTACCTACAAAGTTTGAGAATAGAGAATCCCCAGCAGAATTATTGGCTTTGGTAGTTTGAGCTAAGATCTTATTGGAGGAGCGTAAAGATTGCAGGTTAATATAGGGGTGAATGATGTTTTTCAGAGCTGGTGTTTTCTCTGGGTGATACAGTATCTGGTGAGCCATTTTGAGTTGGTTGAAATGGAGTTGGCTGGAAAACTCTAACCACCCTAGTTGCTTCAAGTTAGTGCAGTGGTGCATTCTAAAGGTGGAATTTGTGGCAAATCTAGCTATGTGATTGTAACAAGAAGCAAGTTTGTTAAGGGTTGTCTTGTTTAGGTTTGTAAAGAGGGGGCATAGAAAAGAGTTGATAGTAGGTGTGTACTGGCAATTGTAATTTTAGCGTGAGGAGTGAGAAAGTGTTTTACTTTATAGAGAGCCAAGCTTTTATTGACGGTTTTGATGGTAAGATTGAAATGGGTGTCAAATTTAAGGGAGTTATCAATGGTAACACCTAATAGCTTTGTGTGAGCTTCTGGTGATATAGTGATTCCATTGGAGGATGTAATAGAGAAGGTGGGGGGAAGAGTCTTGTTAGTGGGTGAGAAAGTAAGTAGTTTTGTTTTGTTGGGGTTGAGAACTAGTTGTCGACTTGAGAACCATTTTTCTATTAGGTTGAAGGTGTCTTGGGTTGAAGCAGTGAGGTCTGCCAGGTTGGAGGCAGTGCTGATGATAGTCGAATCATCTGCATATTGAATGCATGTGGCATGGGGTGATTGTGGGCAGGTCATTAACAAAGATGGTGAAGAGAAGAGGGCCAAGAATAGATCCTTGGGGAACTCCAAGTGTAACAGGTAGGCATGTAGATAATTTGTCCTGCCATAGAACAGCCTGTTGCCTATTGGACAGGTAGGATTGGAACCATTTCAGCGTGGAATTGCTGAGTGATAGTTTTTAATGTATGGAGGAGTTGAATGTGGTTCACCATATCAAAGGCCTTGGAGAGGTCTAAGAAAAGAGCAGATGATAGTTTATTATTGTTTCTGAAGTTATTGATGGTATTAGAAAAGGATAGTAGGGCTGATGTGGTACTGTGATTTGGCCTGAAGCCATGTTGGGAGTTAGCTAGAATTTTATTTTTGGTGAGGTGTTCCATCAGTTGTTTGTGGACACACTTTTCCATAATTTTGGCCAGGGGTGAGAGTATAGCTATAGGTCTGTAGTTGGTTAGCTCTAGTGAGCTACCACCTTTATGGAGAGGAATAATGTGGGACATTTTCCATATGGAGGGGATGAAGGCTTCTGACAAGGTACGGTTTATGATTATGGAGACGGGATAGGAAATGGCCTCAGCTGCTTTTTGCAAAAGCTCAGCTGGGAGAAGGTCAGCTGCTAGCTTAGTGGGTTTTAGTTTTTTAAGAAGAGATGTTATAAAGGATATGGGTACTGGATCGAAGGTAAATAGATGATCTGATGTAGTTGTAGTATTCTGCTGGCATGGGTAGTGGAGTGGGCTGGTTGTTTGTTTGAATTGTGTGGTCAGGGATTGTATAGTTTCTGTGAAGAAACTATTGAATGTGTTAGCAATGTTTACAGGGCACTGTTGTTTGCAATTTGTTGGAGTGGGGGTGGTTGCCTGGCCTGGGTGCAGGAGCTTGTTTAAGCCTGCCCAGAATTTTTGTGGATTATTAAGGTGTTTGTGTTGGAGGTGGAGGAAGAATTTTTTTTTATCATTTAAGATCATTCTTTTAGTTTCATTTCTAAGTTGCCGGAAGGTTTGGTGGGAGTGTGGGTCTTTAGAGGTACGCCATGTGACCCACATCTTGTTTCGAGATAGGATTTTGGATTTTGTTTCCTTAGAGAGCCATGGTGCGGTTTTGGTGTTAGTTCTAATGGACCGTATTGGAGCATGGGAATCTAGAATATTGAGGAAGGTGGTGTTGAAGTAGATAACTGCCTCTTCAAGAGGAAGAGACTTGAGTATTGTCCAGTTGTGGGCTTTAAGTTCAGTTTGAAAAATGGAGGCGTTGAATTTATTATTGTTCCTGATTTTTTTTATGGTTGTAAGAAGGGGGGTAATTTTCTTGAATTTGATAACATAGGTGAGTAAGTGATCACTCATGTCCTCTGGGTGAGTACCTGCTGAGTACTGGTCAGGATCTTTATTAGTAAGGATCCAGTCCAGGATGCTGTCTTTGTTTTGGGGTTTACCTAGTCTGGTAGGAGTGGATATGAGCTGAGAAAAGCCATGTAGATTTATGCTGCTAGATGGGGAGCTAGATGAGAAGGAATTCCAATCGATGTTGAAGTCACCCTAACACTATGGGTGAGTTTGAGTTAACAAGTGGAGAAAGTCCTCTAAGGTTTTGTTATTATTGTTGCCTGGGGGGATGTAAATACATGCTATATTTATGCTTTTATGTTTGTTTGGTTGAAGTTTTACAAGTAGAATTTCGGCATTGTTTATTAGGAGGGGTTGTGGAGAGGCAAGGGAGATTTGTAATGTATTATTGTAGAGTATGGCTACACCGCCACCTTTATGAGTTATTCGGTCTGCTCTTAGTATATCATACCCTGGTGGGATTATAGATATTCAAATTTTGTACAAAATACGGGATAACTCTTTTTTTTCATCCAATGACTAATATTATCTTAACCTCAAACAAAGATCACCAAAGGAGAAACTGCACAGACAAAGCAGCCAGTAACTGAAAGAAACTGTGCAGTCCAGGTGAATAAGAAGGAATGTACTCTACATGTAGGAAGTAATCATAGAGGGGCCAAAAAACTGACCACTTAGTATTTTCTACAAGTAGAGTACATTCCTTTCTATTCATCTGAACTGAGCAGTTTGTTTGGATTATATGAACCTCATCAGATTTTCTTCCATTTATTCCCAGCTCTTGGAATTATGTCATAATCCCAGTCAATTTCTGGCAGACCTTTGCCCTAAAGAGATGGGATCCATACTTTTGCTAGAAAGATTACACTATATGTTGCAGGTGGGTCCCATCAGTTCAGCAAAAGATCAGTTCATCAAACGGCATTTTCATTGCAATTACATCGAACATGCCATTCGTCAAACTGTTCATACTGAGATCGCAATACAGTGAGGATCAGGAAATTTGCCCTTTCCCCACTGTAGTGTGATCTCAGAGTTGGTATATATAATTAGTGGGGGTGTGCTGGGTACAACCACCCACATGAGGGGATTTTGATGAAATGCCGTTCATTGAAGTGATATAGACCTATTGCAGGCTCCTCTAAAATCAACCTCTTCCCCAAGATGGAGAAAATATGCTTGGAAATGTCTTCATAGATTGTTCCTGTCTTCGGACAAGATTGTTAAAAAGGTTTTTCTTCTGCAAACTCTGTGTACTAGAGGTGACAAAGTCCTCCACATCTTTTGTTTCAGCCTGATCCACGAATTAAGAAGAAACCTAATATTAGCATTGTAGTTCCTCTGTATACTGAGCTGGTATAGACTATCATGTTTATGTGCGATTGAAACATCATGTGGTTTACATTTAATTGAAACATCATGCGATTTACATTTAACGTGCACAGGCTGAATATCTCTTTCTCATTTGACAGTCTTACGGCCAACCTATTGTTAACTTTCGCTGATCCTTTTTTCTTCCTTGTGTTTCTGTTATAAACATCCTATGAAGATGATAATTATTGCAGACCATATACTGTACTGCTATTGCTTGTAA
Source organism: Protopterus annectens (assembly GCF_019279795.1). Taxonomy (NCBI): domain Eukaryota; kingdom Metazoa; phylum Chordata; order Ceratodontiformes; family Protopteridae; genus Protopterus; species Protopterus annectens. Next base: position 113,935,435 of record NC_056735.1, on the reverse strand, counting down.
AACATACTGCACAAGTACATCTACTTTATGTCCACATCTACTATTGTCAGTTTACTGTTTGATTGTTCTCCAAAGGGAGGTATTGGATAGCATTTATAGATTACACACTGGTCACAATAATATATTCAATAAGTTAAAACATGGAGAAAGTTGATATATCCCTGGATCAGATACCTACTTATGTGTATCATGCAGCTCTTAAATGTTCGAACATTGTTGTTTATTTTCAGTGCATTACACTTGTTATATAAAATGTCTGATAAATAAAAAGATACACAAAACAAACAAACAAACAAATAACTGGCAGGGTGCCATATTACGGATAAACTTAGTACTACAAATAATGTTTGAATGAATACATCAAGTAGCTTAATGAAGATATGAGTATTTACTTAAATGCTTTGTCCCTGGGAAGAATAGTGCTTTATGAATGCAGTTTAAGAAATTGTGCAATCAATGGCTTAGAATAACAGTCCATTCCTATTTTGGAATTAGAAACCCGAAGCACATGAAGAAATTAAATCATGAGAAGCAATAGCAATGAACATTTTTACTTAGTTTCCCTGTGTAGCTATCAGTCAAAGTACCAGACCAATGAAAAACATTAAACTAAGTGCTTTTTTTTACAAGAAAACAGAGGTAATCCAAAGGGCTCGAGTTTAGTCTGGTATCCCACCTGTGACCCAGAGGGTGACAGAACTAACAAGAAACAGAGTATAAAAGATTAGTCTGGATAAAATCACTTTAGCTAGCAGATCTAGGAGACTCTCTCTTTCTCTGAACACTTGTCTATCTACCTACTTAACTGCATAAATTACTTGAAACTTCAACAAGGGGTCTTTATTCCTCCAACAGGGAGGGTATCAGAGAAAGAGTCTCCTAGATCTGCTAGCTAAAGTGATTTTATCTGGATGCATCCTTTATATTATGTTTATTATGTTTATTATGTTTTGTACAAGGAAAAAAGCCCCTTCTGCTCCTTCATATCCCCCTTACATAACTATATAAACTCCACAGTCACACAACTGCAGTAAAATGTGAAGATGTCTCATACACACACACATTTAACACTGCTGTTGTGTTGGATTTTCTATGGAAAATAAGTATCATTAAGTTGAAAGGTGAAGGTTAAATTCGCAAGTGGCATCCAGGATCCCTTAGACCTCATCAGTTAGTAGGTTCACCACTATCAACTGTCTTCTTGCAGTCAATACATTATGTAATGACTTTCAGCTGTGGAATGCCTCAAGTCCATAATATGAGTAACAATGAGGTAATAAAACTGATGCCCAAACATCGCTGACCACTTGAAATGTTACCATGCTTGAACTTTCAGCCTTTGTCTGTGAAAACAGCTTTCTTTACTCTGTCTTATGTAGTGGTTGCCCTTTTGCATTGAAAGTGTACCTTGTGTTTTGGTACGCAGGGTCCCTGTAAGTAGTAGCTTGACTGTGATTCAGAAACGTCACCTTTGCTGCATCACACTCTTCCTTTTATCTAACTGGTCTTATCACGATAAATTGATTTCACTGCCTGATCTCCAGCTGGTCTAATCACAATGAATTGGTTTCACTGCCTGATCTCCAGCTGGTCTAATCACAATGAATTGGTTTCACTGCCTGATCTCCAGCTGGTCTAATCACAATGAATTGGTTTCACTGCCTGATCTCCAGGTGGTCTGATCACAATGAATTGGTTTCACTGCCTGATCTTCGGCTGGTCTGATCACAATGAATTGGTTTCACTGCCTGATCTCCAGGTGGTCTGATCACAATGAAGTGGTTTCACTGTATAACTTAATGTTTTTTATACTGTTACCACATATGTTAATGCAGAGACCTATGCACTTTCCATGTTCTTTTTATAAAATGGTGCACAGATGTAAGGTTATTATGCTAAATGATTAGTGGTAGAATTTGGTATAACATATGCACTCTTAGGAATATATACCTCTTTTGAAGCGAAATGTTATTTGTATTTTCCTTAAAATTTTTAAAGAAGATTTATTTTTCCTTACTCTTTCTCATAATAGCATTTATCGTGCCTGCTACTTCATATTGGTACTAGTCTTCGGTTATTCTGCTTCCAGGCATAAAGAGATAAGAGCTGAAGTCCCAAGCTGTACTCCCACTGTGTGTCTGGATATACATTTGCAAAGCTTAACTTACCTGTAAAGTGTGATCTTGCTCATGACCATGACTACGGCTACTAAAGAGCAATTAAGTGCCTTCAGTGAAGGACACTAAGGCCAAACCCACCCTGTCTACACTGATCCATAAGTCATACCCACATTTACAAGCCAAGGGTCAGTTATACTCCCACACACTTCTTTTTGCTGGCCTTCTCCATTCTACTGCTTAAGCTGCACTTTTCTCATTCTGTCCTGCCTCATTCAGCTGCCTGTCTTCCCTTCAAATGATAGAATATTTAACGTATTATTAATGTGCACTCAGTAACATCGTCTTCAGCCTTTGATTTACGCAACATTTCTCCCATTTTCAAAGGATCATGGATACTTTAGGACTGCATGTCCATACAGCATGACAAATGTGAAGCTTTCAGAATTTAATTTCATACTGTGTGTATTTCATGCATACAAACCTGAGAACATATCCTAAATCTGGTTTTACATAGAACAGAACTGATAAACTGCTGGAGTGCTACACCCATTAGAGTCTCTGCTTCACAATGATTCATAAGTTTATAGACAGTTACTAGGCATGTGGTCCAATAGGCCGTGGGAAGCCTAATCCAGTTTCCCAACTACTCTGCAGCACTAGATGGCTAAATGACTAGTTCACAGTCACATAGTAGGCAAAGGGAGGTGAAGGGAATCAAACCATGGGCTCTAGGAAACAGCTTGCTAACAGTTCATAGCCTTAATCAACTGGTTCTTAATGCAAACAGAAATTAGACTATGAATTAAGCTTATTTCCTGCCTTTCTTGTTAAGTGGTACAGACTATTTGTAGGCTTCTGAGCCCCCAAGCCCTTCTGTGTTTGAGGGAAGCCTTCTAGCTTGTTTTTTTTTTTTCTTGTAACTAGCCAGTTTTCTAGTTTCAGCACTCAAATCTGTTTCTTTGATCTCAGCACTTGTTCAGAAAAAAAAAAAAAAAAAAAAAAAATTTCATCTGCTTTTACTGTACTTGTGTTTTTACCTACTTCTTTTTACTTTTGCATCATCTTAAAATACTCAATTGTATTTATTACTGCTTGGTGTAACTCATTCTAAGCCTTTTGGTTTAAACACTTGGGCTTCGGACCAGTTAGTTGTTTTGCACTGAGAGGTTTGTGGTCTGCACTGTTGTGGCAGAACAGGTAGCTTACATCCTTCTAGGTTGAGAACTGCTGATTGAGGGCTCAGTGTCTGTTATTCTAAAAGTGTATTAATTCTGGTTTAAGCACTTGGGCTTTCAAGCCAGTTATTTTACATTAAGAGGGTTCGTGGTCTGCACTCTTGTGGGAGGAGAGGCTGGACTCTGCCCTTCTGAGCTGGGAATTTCTGGTTAAAGGCTTATAGTGCATGCATATCTGAACTGTTTCTTACTGAAGTTGGTGCGCCTTGTTTGCTGTGGCATAGACTGGATTCGGGCCTGCTGGATCTAGCTTTGTTTGTGTAACTTGAGCACTAATCCAGACATTCTCTAAAGTATTCAATGGTATTTATTACTGCTTGGTTGTAACTTGATTAAAGTGTAGCTATCATTCAAGTCTTTTGGATTAAGCACTTGGGCTTCAGACCAGTTGTTTTACATTAGGAAGGTTTGTGGCAAGCACTGTGGTGGCAGGACAGGTAGCTTTCATCCTTCTAAGTTGGGAACTGCTGATTGAGAGCCCAGTGTCCAAGTGTATTAGTTCTGGTTTAGGCACTTGGGCTTCAGGCCAGTTATTTTACATTAAGAAGGTTCGTGGACTGCACTCTTGTGGGAGAAGAGGCTGGACTCTGCCCTTCTGAGCTGGGAATTTTCTGGTTAAAGGTTTATAGTGCCTGAATATTTGAACTGTATCTTACTGAAATTGGTTCACCTTGTTTGCTCTAGCATAGACTAGATCCAGGCCTACTGAATCTAGCTTTGTTTATATACTTGTTGTTTGTTTGCTTGTTATTTCCCTGGAAGCTAATTCACCTAATACGCAACTTCTCAGCTTCTGTGGATCACTAGTGATATCTGCATTGCTTACTGTACTTATTTCCTTGTTTCACTTGAAAGAAAGTTACTGTTTGTCGTTTTGCATTTAGTTACTTGTATCACATTGCACTCAAGTTACCTGGCACTTGCTCACTAAAGCAATTATATAAGTCAGCACTAAAAATTAAAAGCACTACACCCTCACTCCCCACTGGCCCTTGTTTTCAATTAAGGATTTCCCAATATTATTCTAGCATGTCCAAAGGTCAGTTGTCAATCTCCTCTCCGGTCCAGCTGGTGAATCTGGGAATCTTGAGGCAATGTTATAACTGCCTCATGTACACAGACAACCCTCTCCTCCTCCCACATAACACAAATACTTGCGAGAGATGCAGCTATTTAGCCAAACTGGAGGCTGAGCTCTCTCAACTCAGGACTGGCAAGACCAGACAGGAGGAGAAGGCAACTACACACACCACAAAACCAGCCTCACATAATGCTACCACTCCACTGAATCAAACACATAAACACACAAAGACATACTCGGAGGCTCTGAGTAAAAATTTACCTAAACAGCAGAGGCCTCCAAAGCAGACACCCAAACAACTGCTACCTCAAGACACCCCACAAGCAACACATAAACCACAAAATCAGTGTGCAAAGCAGTCACAGCCCTTAAGGCCAAATACAACACCAAACATACTTGTCATAGGTGACTCCATAGTCAGACACACTGACGTCCCACTCACCAGGCTGAACAAGGAGAGGGTCACAGTAAGCTGCCTATCGGGTGCTAGAATCCGCCACATAACACAAGCACTGGTCACTCCACAGCAAGTACAAATATGACACAGTCATTGTCCATGCTGGTGTGAACGACCTGAGACGCACCTCCCTGGACTGCATGAAAAGAGACATAGAGGAGCTCTCTGATTATGTAGCCCAGGCAGGTATGACCCTAACCCTGAGCAGTATCCTTCCTTCACCAAGAATGATGCCACAATATAGAGACAAGATGATCAGCTTTAACAATTGGCTTAATGTCTGGTGTCATTCAAAGGGGATCCAGTGTCTGTCTGCCTGGGATGACATGCTTGACAAGCCACGCTGCTTCGCAAGGGACGGCTTGCACCTGTCACCCCTGGGATTCGGATATTGGCTAAGGCTCTTGCCACCCCATAGTGCCTTTTTAGGCAAGGCTCAAATTCTAAACCTACCACCCTAGAAAACAAAATGGGAAGAAATTGAGGGTAATGCTGCTCAATGCCAGAAGTCTAAATCTCAAAATGCACGCACTCGAGGCCCTTCTCAGTATGGAGAACATCGATGTCTGTGCTGTAACTGAAACCTGGTTCAAGGCTCCTGAGAGCACCCCGGCACTATTAGGTTTTACCTCATATCATGCGTCCGCCCCAAAACCCGGACCACTCCACAAAAGGAGGGTGTATCCATATTCATAAAGGATACTCACACCTCCAGGTTGGTGGCAACGCATGAAGCTCGGAAACCATCCAGGTGCAACTAACAATAGGCAAAACTGCTCTACAAATTGTAGCATGCTACAGGCCACCCTCTCAAACTCAGGAACCCCACACAGCCTTCCTGAAGACACTGGAGGGTATAAATGTATCTCCAAACACCATCATATTGGGTGACTTCAACTACCCGAATATAGACTGGGAACATTACTCAAGCCCTAACTTTCTAGCCCAACGGTTCCTGGAGTTCATAAATTCAAATGCCATGGAACAGCTAGTCACTGTTCCCACGAGAGGAGAAAATATACTAGATCTCATTGTCACAAACATGGGGACAAAATGCTCCACACCGGAAGTATATCCCTCATTGGTGAGATCTGATCATAAACTAATCTCACTGGAAATCCACATCCCGCCCCACCCCAAACAAAAAAGACCATAGTGAAGAACTTCTCTAAAGCAAACTTCACACTACTCAAGACTGGTGTGGTATCCTTCAAGGCCCCTGAGTCAGAGGAAACCACAACCCAAGCTGCGGAAGCCCTTACAAATGCCTTCTATGAACACCTCCAGGACTGCATGGATCAGGCAATCCCAAATAAAACCAAGACTCTTTCCACAAAGGGCAAACGTCCAGTCTGGTGGACCCCAGCCATTAACAAACTTTACAATAAGAGGAGAAAGCTATTACATGATAGAACAAAATCCATAAAAGGGAAGTCACCCTGATCATTATTAGTAAAAAATACGAGCACTCATAAAATCAACTAAGGCCAATTTTGAGAGAAAAATTGCCATGGATTCAAAGGACAATCATAAGGCCTTTTTCAGCTATGTTAGGAACCTGGGTGGAAACTCACAGATATGCTCAGAATTAGTCCAAAATGATACAAAAATCACTGAACCCACAGACATTGCCAACATACTGGCAGACAGGTTCAGTGCAAACTTCACCCCTCTCCCCTAAAGGAGAGATAACTATCCCAGCCGAGTGTAGCCTCCCGGACATCTCAAATGCGCAGGTGAAAGCTGCTCTCTCTAAAGCTAAAAACACAGCATCAATGGGACCGGATGGTGTCCCCGGCTGTGTGCTACACGAGCTAAATGAGGAATTAAACCCGCACATAAGGCAGCTGTTTAATCTCAGCCTTACCACAGGATACGTGCCCAAGGAGTGGCGTGACGGCAACTGTGGTCCCACTCCACAAAGGTGGCGCCTCACGGACCCTGGTAATTACCGCCCATAAGCTTAACAAGTCTAGTCTGCAAAGCTATGGAGAGGATCATAATGGAGCTCATAAACAAAGATATAGGGGACTTGCAGACATTGGACCCGACCCAGTTTGGCTTTGTCAAGGGAAGATCATGCCTTTTGAACTTGGTCGACTTCTTGGAAATAGTCACCAAGGCCATTGATGAGGAAAAGGCAGTCCATACAGCCTACCTTGACCTTGCAAAGGCTTCGACACAATACCCCACTCGGGTATTGTAGAAAAACTTACCAGCTTAAATGTAAACCCATATGTCACAAGATGGGTTGCAAACTGGCTTAAGGACAGAACCCACAGGGTTAGAGTTGCTGGCGCTGTGTCAGACTCCAAGCCGGTCACAAGTGGTGTCCCACAGGCTCGGTCCTTGGCCCCTATTGTTTGGCATCTACTTCTCAGAAGTACAGGCCAACATGGGAGGACTTTGGCTGACAAAGTTTGCAGATGACTGCAAACTGGGCCATAGTGGAAAGTGCATCGGACACTGATATCCTTCAGAAGGGACTCACGGAAACAGATAGCTGGTGCCAGAGCCATGGCCTGAAGTTAAACGCCAAAAATGTATAGTCATACCCTTCGGGAAAAACAAGGTAACCCCAAGCTACCATATAGGTGGCAATCCACTAAGCACAGAAGAGGTTATCAGGGACCTGGGGACCCAGGTTGACAGTGGCCTTTCTTTTGACACTCACATTGCTAAAGTGGTTAGAAAGACCTTCTACATTGCCCACCTGATCATGAAGGGATTCACATCCAGATCTAGTGAGGTCATTGTTCCCCTGTACTCTTCACTTATCAGACCAATGATCGAGTACAATGCCCCATTCGGGATGTATCTCACCCGACATCTGCAGCAATTGGAGAGACCCCAAAAGTTCCTCACCAAAAGGATAAAGGGACTCCAAAATCTGTCATATGCTGCCAGATTGAAGAAACTCCAGCTCTATTCAGTCGCATACCGTCTGCTCAGAGGTGACATGTGCCTGACTTACAAGGCCATGTCCAACCCGGAATTAATGGACATGCTCCACCTCATTAAATCCAAATCCACCAAAACCACTAGAGCAAGCGACTTAAACCTTAGCACGGATATAAATAGGACGTGCTGGAGGGATAGATTTATCACTCAGAGACTCCCTATGCTGTGGAATAAAATCCCGGTCCATGTGAGGCAGAGCACCTCGCTGACTCTGTTCAAGAGAAATCTAGACCTGTGGATGGGAGATCGTAGGTTTACCCCGGGAATCATCTCTGGGTCACTGCTGGACAGAGGCACAACAAACTAATGGGCACAGTATTTTTTCATATAAGGGGTGGCGTAAGCCACAATAATTTGGGCTAGGCTTATAAATGCCTTGGGGCAGATAGCCTAGTATAAACCTATGAACCTATGAACCTATGAACCTATGAATTGTGTCTACGCTGACATAAAATTTGACTACGTTGAACAAAATGTGTACTTACATTGGTCCAGGATCACCTATAGGTTGGGGTAACCGTTTAATACTTGGTCTTTTGGAAATGGTGATCCTCAGGATATTACAAACAGATTTGTTATCATTGTTTCAAGATTACTGACTAATCTGAATGTAACTGTGCTTAAACAGAAAGAAGAGCTCTTATCCCAATTTGCGGAACAGAAAATTTCAACCAGAATGGATGCAGAATATGGCTTATTCCAATAGCTGATCACAGGCTGTTTTAAGTACACCTAATGGAGCAGCCATGATGACTACAAATTAGTTACATTTGTGCTCACTGGTACTTAAGTGACAGTTACATTGTAACAGAATATATAAAGAAACAATGCATTCAGTCTGGGACAAAGCTCCAACAATCTGTAGACGTATACTTGCATCATGGATTAGGACTAAACAAGTAAGTACTTCAAAACACTATTTTGCGCACCTTTATATGGAATCACCTATGTACTCTCTGCTAAATTACATAATCAGAGATGCAAAATGATGGACACAATTGAATACTTGGGATCTAGCAAAGCTCAGGTATTTGCTTTCTCCAATATATTGTGAATTTGAAAAGAGAAAATATGCCTTTTCTGAACCGCTGGGCGTAAAAGCATACAACTCATGCTTTTATAAACTGCCTACATGTCTCAGATGGAAGAATGGCCACATTTTTTTTAATTTCTTCTGACCTCCATCTCACCAAAGACTATTAAGTCCCCATACCCCCTATTGTCCCATGCATTCCTCATGGAGCACGGCTTCATCCAGCTGGAGTTAGAAGACTTTTTCTAGGTCTCTAACATTCGCTATTTATTGAAAAGTTGTGCTACGTCCGCTGTGATGGACATAGGGAGAGATTGCACTTTGGTATGCTTCAGATTTGGTACCAGGGTACAAGTACACTTCTTGGTGGGATCATGATCCCTAAGCCCTAAGTTGCAGCAACTGCAGTAACTGCCCTTCTCCCAGGTGGAATTCTGACAACCCCCTCTCCTGCAACAGGCAAATGTGCCTTGGTCACTCACTTTTATCTCTCCCCATTTACCTCATCCTTTGCCAGGACTACTAATTTAGCCAATACCATCTGGGCATAGTGAAGGCACCACTCTGTATGCCACAAAGGTAGTCATAGTCAAGGACACTTTCCAATGGAAGTCAAGGATCTGATTCTAAGGGATCTAAGGTTTAGTGGTGTGTTTATGTGTGCTATGTTTCCTCACGGGTCTGTTTTTTTAATGAATTAATTTATTTATTTACTAATTGATTAATAAATTACATTAATTATTTATTTAGTTTTGTTTTATATTATGCATTTTAATAAATGTATGTTAACATTGGGATAACAGTGCATTCAACTACAAAAATACAGAGCAGTCTAAATCACATTTTAGGTGCAAGTTTCCAAAGGGTATCCCTTAAAGATATTGACTTGTTATATGCAAAAAAGGTCCCATTTAACCCTTTCATTCCACCCCCCCACAACTAGCTTTCTTCCTCTACCATCTTAATTCCCATTACTATTCCTACCTAAACCCCACCTGAAGATGTCTTTGGACAAATTGGTTTCTTACCGAGCCTCATTTGTCTCAGTCCCTTTCAATAAACACACATCACACCAAATGATGTTTGACAACCTTTATTAAAATTCCATAAAAATAACTTTATTGGTCAATATTTTAATTTATTAATCACAACATAAACATCCATATAACTGTTGACTAGGGCAGCGAGACCTCGCTCACCCTGACCAAATAAGCAGCTTCCTTGCACCCGCTCTCTTATTTTACTTATCAAGCAGCAGCCAATCACTCACTTTCATTTCTCACTTATTGAATTAAACATCCAACCAAATAAGCAGCATCCTTACCTCCACTCACTTATTTTACTTATCAAGCAGCATCCAATTGCTCACTTTCATTTCCCAACTCATTGAAATGAACATCCAACACCAGAGGGGAAACAAAGAGGGACAGGCCTGCCCCTCTTCTCCTCCGACCAGCCTGACGAGGTTGTTCCCCCTCTTTGATATAAAAGTTTTCCAACAAAACCTTCCAAAACAAACCTAACTGTACATTAAAAAGGGTGAAGCTAAACATCATTCGGCGAACTCCATCCTCTCTGAACCTAACTAGGTCCCTGTCATCAACCTCCCAAAGCCCTATGATTTAAATACCTAGAAGGAAGCAGTTGCCTAAATAGCCAAAAATTAAACCAGTGATCCCCCTCCAATGCCAAAGTGATACCCATACCCTTGTATTACCTCGGTAAATCAAACTTATCCTCACTTATCCTACTAACAACAGTACCTTTGTAATTATTCCCAGGTCATCACCTGCCATATGTACCACCAAAACACTAAACATCTCAACACTATCCAAAACAAAGCAAGCCAAATTGCATGCCATCCTACCTAATCACAAAGTCCTTTTGCCACCCAAGGCTAAAATAATGACCAAAATGAGATTTCCTTTTCTAAAAGATCAATTTAGTAGTAATACAACCTACTGCCAAAGCCAATGGAAAGCTGGAAAGCAGTGCTAAACTCTCAAAGCAGCACAGGTCACCGAGCGACCCATCTGCAGAGCCTTGTCACTGGAAAACTTAAACCCAACTACCATGCCCACAAAATCTGACCCAACCTCAAGTTGTTGTGACTCAACCCCACCTGTGGACAACCTCCAGCTCCTCATGAATGATCTCCAAACCTGCTTTGCCCTGGACGTACTTCATCCTCACTTGTCTACACACCACTCCCAAAGTGCACCAACTCTGACATGCCTTAATGAGCACCTAATAAATAGGATCACATGCAACCTGATTATGCAGCTCTCCAGTGGCTGGAACATCCATCACAGCAAAACCCAACACCTTTCAAATGCATTTCATTCAGGCCACTGGCAGATGCAAACTCTGCACTTCCCCATCTGCGACCTCATTGTGCACCACTCCCCTGGCCAGAACATCCAATGCAGCACCAACCATCAGTTTTTAAGTCCACTTCCTTCAGGCCACTGACTGATGCAACTCTGCACTTCCCCATCTGCAAAATAAAAGAAAACTAAATTGTCTGAATACCATAAACCAAAACTTCTTAATGACAACATTAGATGCTACCAAGGCCCTAGCCTATTCATCAACTGCTCAGCCACTACAATGCCCATCATCCCCTATCCTCAATAACCTGGTACCACCATATCTTTCAGCAAATCCTTCAGCAGCCATCAAGGGAAAATACTTCAACAAAAATGGTGTTATGACACAAGCAACAGTAACTGAACCTATGTGTATAAAAACTGCAGTGAGGGATAACGTAAATATCAAAATACCTGGGTTACCTCATAATTTCCATACAAACAAATACAGTACTATATGGGCCAAGTTAACTTCTCATAAAATGTACTTTGCCTCGTTGAGCATGAAACACCCTACCAGTCACATATGAGGTGACTGTAAGCACTCACTGACACTTAGCGACTCTAACAGCAACATGTACAGAGCAATGAAACTTAATATGCTTAAAACAGGATTAAAAATACATCCATAATACCTCTCAAGTGTACCTCATTTCGAAGAACATTCCTCATTTAGGGTTGTAAAAAGTTCATGGTCCTCGAAGTTTCACACCGAAAGAGTCTGTCACACATTCTGTTAGCAGTTTAACTGATATCAATGGTAAATAGAACTGAGTCATATTATTCCACCTATTCTATAAGTAAAATATCACATTTTAACCATCCTATGAGCTTCTTAGTTAAAGTTGTTAGTGAGCCATCTTTTACCCATTTGTTCCATATTATAAGAGGCGACGTTCCTCATTTTAGAAATGGAAGGTTCAGAGCTAGAATATACCTCATAGCGCATTTGATCACCCAAGCTGCAACAAAATGTAGGAGTACTGCTTCTAACAAGTGCTTTACAAGTCTCCCACATTCTAAGACTACAGTGGATGCAATAACCAGGGCAAAGACAATTCAAACCATTCCTACATCCTGCCAATGCAGTAGATTATGGAGCCTGCAACTGCATCTGTGTTAATGGGAATACTTTACCCAGCATAACCTCCCCCATAATGTACCAAACTTACAGCAACTTTCAGATGGAAAGCATGCACATAGCAGCAGCACTCACTGCCATGGAAAAGCCACCATCTTCACTCAACCACTCGCTCTCACAAGATACAAAAACACACAGACCTCTCTTTTCCTGCTTCTATTTACTTACCACTTCAACTCAGTGTACCCAGTATGGTAACCCTCTGGGAATACCTTAATGAATCTTTATGGTCCAGACATTTCAAGGCAGAAGTCAAGCACCAGGGTACTGTCATCCCAACCCCCCCCCCCCATGAAATTAATTTCACACAGCTAGCAACCCAGACATCCCATCGCTCGACCACAGTACCCAAACAAATGGCTGCAATGAGTCAAACCCCAAACCTCCCAGTTAAGGCTTGTGCTAGAATGCATATCCTGAGGGAACTGTAATCTGAACCTCAGTGTAAGCCATTATTACGGTCTTCTTACCTCTTTTTACAGAAACAGATGACCGAAATGGCAAACATGCATTAGTGCTCTGCTATGAAGGTGGTGAAATCTTTTTTTTTTTTCATATAAGAGCAGCTTCCCCTACATATATGACCCATTTAAAACATAGCTCCATAAACTTGGGAAGCTGCTGGCATGCAGATTTGAAGTCTGAAACTCAGTTGTATGTCATTATTTAGTGGTTGCACTCATCAGATGCCTGTAGTGATTTCCCAGAAAACTGAAACTTTTATGAAAAATAGACCACAATATGCCTCCCCCCACCAAAATGCTGGACCTCCAATGAAAAACTGCACCCATAGCTCCCAACCAATCAGGAATAATCCTTGACACCATAAGAATCAAGGACACTTTCCAAATATTACTACTATTCAGTTGTGACCTTGACAGAATAAGAGAATAGGAATTAATATATGTGTTCTGAAGTAAAATAAGTCTATAACCCTCATCATTATCATGTTTAACAAGTATATTTCACCAGCTATTTTCCCACCACCATGAGTTTAAGGCAGGGTTAAAAGGAACAGAACTAACCTTTTGATCCAAAATCAGAGACGTCCCTGAAAATCAGAGACAATTGGGAGATATCCTGTACCCTTAACTGGCCAGTTTCAGTTCTTTCATCACCTTCACAATATTCAGTGGTTAAAAAGTAAGATAACTGCTGGTACAAATGCTGCAGTTGTACCTATCAACCCCCAACACACAGAATCAAGCGAAATCAAATGAATGCTGCATTTTTTTTGAGCTGCTGCTGAAGCTTCTTTTCCCCCTTCCACCAAGAAAGGCAGCACAACATACCCCCCAACCATTAACCACCCAGGCGCAGCCACCGGACGTTACCATGCAGGCATCACATAGCTCACAAACACAATCAGCATTAGTTACTTTTATCCTCTGCAAACTATTCAGTTTACAAATATTCAAAGTACATCAGAAGGACAATATGCCCTTCAGATACAGAGATTTTGTTTTACACTCCTAAACTGTCAAACTACAAATTCATAATATCCCAGACTATAAGCTTTAAGCAATACCATTTGTGCTCCAAAAAGCATTAATGAACATTTATTGCTCGCAAGTGTAAATACTTCAAAAGGTATAAAATGAGCCGTTAAAATGAATGTTGGGGCTAAGCCAATCACACGTCAAAATATGAGTTCACCATCCATTAATTAAATTTTGTGCGTTCACATCAGCACTATTCTCCACCAAATGTCAAACCTCCTTCAGGTTTTTGATTGCTGTATCTTGTCTCAGACGTTCTTGTTATTCCATCAATTCATATGAATCAGTCATGCCTCCCACAAGGTTTTCTGCAATACAGGAACTAAAAGCAACATTAAACACACAGTGTAAAAACTCTTAACCATAAAAGTGCACGTCTTACAACGGCATGAAAAGTTAAATTAAAGTGCTATATGCAGACCACCAAGACATCTACAGCATTAAGAAAGAACTTAAAATAAAATAAAAAATACAAATGCAAGCAAGACGATACAGCAGAATTTCTACACTCTGTTTTAACCACCCGATACTAAATCAAATCCATTGGGACCTCCCCTCTTCCTACACTGCTAACACCAATGACAAAAAAAGGGATAAAGGCACCACAAGATAAAGAAACCTCTCCACCACCTCACAACTGAAACAAAAGGAACTCAGACCCAAACCAGGGGGCTTAATGGAATTCTAACCATTAAACAAAATGGGGGATAATGATGGACAGTGAAACAAACTCCTGATCACCATGTGTTACAAGAAGAGGATGGCTCAGAGATAAAAGCTGTCAGTGTATCTAATAAAGCATGCAAAACATATCCCGTTTCTCTACCAACAACTGAAATAAATTCCAAACTCCTACCCCCCCAAACTACATGAGGAAAACCAAACATTTCTAACTTGTAGCAACCCTACCTAGAGCACTGAGAAAAAAAAAAACACTTAATAAACCAATTTCACCATCAGTAATTCAGTTATGGGTGGTTTACATTCTGATTTCCATTTTCTAGTAATTGCTCTTTTAGCAGCCATTAGGATCAAACTTAGTACGGCCTTGGGAGGCTTCAGGGATCATTCTACAATTTAAGGTTTTACAGGGGTATAAAAGCACCTGTATGAAAAAATGTGGGAGCCTAACTCCTCAGTGCAAATTATATTTTGTTGTGTACTATATGTTTAGGTCAAATCCACCTTTGTTGAACCTCTTCATACATGTTCAGTTTTACTGAATCTTTTGCACTCAGACTATTAGTCATCTAATTGTTCATTGTTGCCATTTTACATTCGAATAAATGCTATTACTCATATGGGTTCCTATCACGTCATCGAACCTTTACAAGTTTGAACCACATATGGTCGAGACCATATGTTCGAATTTGTAAAAATTCTAGCATGTGAATGGAAATCTCAATAGGCGGAGGTTTCCATTCACTTCAATGTGGTGTGATCTCGGAGTTGGTATATTTAAGTAGCAGGGGTGTGGGGGGTGCAGGGGTGCTTGCCCCCTACTTACAGCAGTTTATTTTGCTGTCCGTTGTGTTTTTTTTTAGGTAGTCATAGTTATCTAACTTCGAACATAATGGTTCGACCATTAGGTGTTCGAAGTTATGTAACTTTGACTATGTGATATAGACCCTACTCATACTATACCACCACCACCCCCCAGCCAAAGAAGTATTTATGGTACTGCATTACAGTGTCATTCTGGGAATTTTAACTCAGGTTCTTTGCTAGCTATCCCCGTGTACATTGTTTGATGTTCCAAGCCCAGCAGCATTTAGGTGTGCAAACCGATGTGCATGCTATTGGATCAGAAGGAACTCAACAAGGGGATACAACATAATGTATCAAATGCCTATTCATGTTGATAAGACAGAGTGGGGCTGAGATGAAAGAAACCTTTACAATGTCAAAGACATAAGCAGGAGAGGAGAGCAGCGTTCCCCGCAAAGGAAATGTGCAGGAAACTGATGATGGTTTAAAGGGTATGTGGGTACTGCAGGGTGTGATGTAATGTCATGAAACATTTGTTCACAAGAAGAGTGGAAAGTGTAAGACATAGAACACAGTGGGTATTGTGAAGGAAACAGTCAGCGTCACTGAACAATATGTCGCACACTCACCTTTGCTGCAGAATGCAATGAATTGTATTCACACATCAAGTAGGTGGATTACTCACACTGCAGTGAGGCATAAATGGGGGGCTGCACTGCTAACGGTGTCATCCTTCAGATGAGACATTAAACCAAAGCTCCATATGTGTGATTCAGTAGTAGCTGAGGTGGATGTAAAAGATCCCACTACACCTATAAAAAAGAGTAAAGGAAAGTCCCCCGATGCCCTAGCAAAATTTCCCCTTATGGGATAAATACCTTCTTGGGTCACCCCTAAAAAGAGGCTCTTATCCTAGTGGGACTAACCCAGCCAAGAAAGGA
>NC_056735.1:113876610-113914110 GCF_019279795.1 Protopterus annectens | reverse complement strand
TATATATATATATATATATATATATATATATATATATATATACATAAATATATATGGCTGCAGTATAGAAGAAAGAGCACTCATATCAATGAATGCTTTTAATTACTGTAAATAAAAGTGGACACTCATATGAGCAAACAGTCTGTCTAATGGTGCTTCTACTAACAACCCTTTTGTATAGCATGGTGGTGCTGCAAGGTCAGGTTATTTGTCCTTACCTCACTATTGTGCAGTCTCAGAATATGTAATTAGTAGGGGTTGCAGGGAGTGCAGGAGTACTTGCCCCTTCCAAAATCATCTGTTTTATTTGTTGTTCTTCACCGTTTTAGATTCACTCTAAAATGATTGCTCTTTTTTTAACATTTGTTTACTGGCAAAGTCTGACTGGGACAGAGCCCATTTCCAGGGGCGGCCCTGGGAAAAATCCTGCAAACACATGTCTTGGAAATGTGGGAGTATACTGGTGCAGCTGGAGGAAACCTACACAAATGCAGGGAGGACACACAGGCTGTGCACAGATTGTAGCCCAGCTGAGAATCGAACTGGGGAACCTCTTGCTGTGAGGCAACAACACTAACCTATGCATCACTGCACCATGGTACTCATTTTCTCTTTTGATTATTCAATATTTCAAAAGACAATATCTATATATATATATATATATACACACACACACACACACATATATATACATAGGTGGCAGGATAGTAATTTTTTATATTGTTTGTGTGTGTGTGTGTGTGTGTGTGTGTGTGTGTGTGTGTGTGTGTGTGTGTGTAAGTGGAGATTGAAGCAGATTATTGTATGCATCTTTTAGCAATGAGGTAAACTACATTACTTTGACATTATTTTTATATTTGTTATTCATTCATTTAATCAGTCAGATATTAGAGGTGTACACAGTCAATAATTTAACTGTAATTTTTAGGCACCTGTGTGTGTGTGTGTGTGTGTGTGTGTGTGTGTGTGTGTGTGTGTGTGTGTGTGTGTGTGTGTGTGTGTGTGTGTGTGTGTGTGTGTGTGTGTGTGAGTGTGTGTGTGTGTGTGTGTCAACAAAGTGGATATGATTATTGAGTACAGTGGTTGTCTAGGTATGAATATGATTGACCCTGGCATTGTATGCTCAAACGTTCATCCATCTGGTTTTGCAGGACCGATGTCCAGCTGTGTGAAGTAGGTCAGTGCAGATGATCAAAGTTCTAGGTGGTTAGTGATGCCTCCTGTAGTCCATTTCTGAATCCCCTTATCTCTATTTCCCTAATGTTGGACTCAGAGCATGTCTCTTAACCAAACACTGCTCTTGGGTCACCCCTGAAAAGTTACATTTGTGTCTAGTGGGTTTATCTGCTTAATTTACAAAAAAGTAGCCTTAGTAGTTTAATCTGCCTACTGTTTGGGTGAAGTAAAGTTAATATTATAGGTAACTGTTAGTTTTTTCATTAAAATCAGGCATCTAAGTTGTGCACAGTTAAGAACATGCTATAATTTCCTTATACTGAGGCTACCTGTAGATGAAGGTGACTATTCCTGTTGACATTTGCTTAGGTTATGCAATCGTTCACCTGGATTTAAAGTAGCAGTGTGTTATGTTAAGTAAGCTGGAATATTTTAATCAGGGACAGTGTCTCACAATGCATCTCATTTGCTGATGTAGTGGATCTCGATTGACAGGAGCAATATCACACAGAAATCAGTGTAAAACTATTATGACGACAACAATGCCTGCACATGTGTGTGTGTGTGGAGGGGGTACAGTGTATCTAACAGTAACAAGATTTATTTATTTATTTATTGCATTTGTTTACCGGGATAAATCCACTGGGCCTAAAAGAGCCCATTTTCAGTGGAGGCCCGGAGAGAAAAGCTCCAACGAGATACAGAAAAAATATAAACATTAATTAGTACAGAAGCAGAAACAGTGTTACAGATAGTAAATATAGTAACATATACAGAATATATACGTAAAAGCAGGAATCTAGTTTGTTTGATTACAGCAATATATATAGAAAATATACATTAAAGCAGAATTCAATGAATTTAATCAGACTGGTATAAACAGAGATCAGTATTATTGTACCAGAATCAACAAGTGAAGATAGAAATAAATATGGAGAAAATACCATCAGACACTAGTAGCAAAAGACATAGGAGTTTAGTAATCATATAAGGAGAGTGAAGAGGTTAGGTTATACAGTAGGAACATAGCCAGGAAGAGTTGAGATAATTTTTCAGCATTTGTTTGAAGGTGGTGGTGCTGCCTGTGTTTCTTATAGAAGGCGGAAGTGAGTTCCATAGTTTGGTGATGGTGAAGGCATAGAGGAGTTGACCAGCAGGTAAGGTGGACTTATCTACTTTTAGGAGTAGATGATTTTCAGATCTTAGATGCCTTCTGGAATGGTATTTGGCAAGTAGAGTTGAGAGAGCAGGACAGTCTGTGGGTCTGCAGATTATTTTGTGCACAGTAATTAGTTGGGTGAATGAGAGATGGTGGGGGAGTTCCAGCCACCCTAATTGTTTCAGTGACTTACAATGGTGGGATGAGAATGTGGCCTTGGTGG
This sequence comes from Protopterus annectens, assembly GCF_019279795.1. Classification (NCBI taxonomy): domain Eukaryota; kingdom Metazoa; phylum Chordata; order Ceratodontiformes; family Protopteridae; genus Protopterus; species Protopterus annectens. The sequence goes on along the minus strand of NC_056735.1, from coordinate 113,911,552 downwards.
CAAATTTTGCCATTCTGTTGTAACACATAGCAAGTTTGGGTTTTGTAGAATTTCTCATATTAGTGAGGAGAGGGGCACCATAAAGGAGAGAGGGTAATAAAAAGGTAGTTGCAAGGGTTTGTCTAGTAGAGAGGCTAAGAAAGTATTGGTGCCTGTAGAGCATACCAAGCTTTTGGTGTGTTTTTTAATGTTATTGTTTGTGTAGGTCAAAGTTAAGGTTTTCATCTATAATAATGCCTAGTAATTTAGTGTGTGGGACAACTTCTATAGTGGTATTGTCTTGGGCTTGTATAGTGAAGAGTTTTTTAGTTCATTTCCATCATAGTGAATCATTGGCATAGTGCACAATAAGTGGATATGTGTGTTAGTCTTGAAAAGATTGTGTGCAAGCAACTTTGCACTGACATTGCTACAAGTAGCAGTACTATCTCAAAGTGATTGATTCTCTGGTTGAGTTGTCTGTAGCTCATTCTTTGTCTGCTTTGCATATGCTCCCTACACTGGGTGTGGATTTTATTCAGGTGCTGTTTCCCCAGCGCCCCAAAGATGAGTCCTAGGGGAGCTGCTGTTCCACCAATTTGACTATAGGTAAGTGTGAAATATGAGATTTAGAGAGAGAGAGAGAGAGAGAGTGTGTGTGTGTGTGTGTGTGTGTGTGTGTGTGTGTGTGTGTGTGTGTGTGTGTGTGTGTGTGTGCATGTGTTTTGTGTGTGTGTGTGTGTGTGTGTGTGTGTGTGTGTGTGTGTGTGTGTGTGCATATTCATGTGTGTGCACATGTGCATTTGCATGTATTTCTGACAGACCTGACTTGGTATGTGTATACATGTGTTAAATAATAGCTACAGATTTGTCTGCTGGCACATGGTACTCAGAGATAAATACATAACTCTTCTGAGTAGCAGTTAAAAACAAAATGTTAACAAGTAACTATCTTTCAAAAATAAGTCATATGATGCATCACAGGACATCCATATCCTCAGAGATTTGGGGGACCCTAAACACCTTGATGTCTAAGAAAATTTTGTCACAGGTTTTAGTATGCAGGCACCATACTCAACTAGGCTCAGTCATACACACATAAGGTTACTATGGTGTGTATGGTGGCTGGGGATTGTAATTATTTCTTTAACTTTACTTACAGTCAGACCTCAGAGGTGTGCACACAAGCTCGCTATTGCTTAGCTTGGAGCAGTATATGCTCTGAGAGCAACAGGTTGAACTGTATCACTGTCATCATTATATTTTCACTTTCCTCATACTCTGACAACAGGCCCATCTGTTGGGGATAGGAATAAGGAAATATATTGTGCATTTATATCTGACTACAACAAGTTGAAATATATTGCTATGGCCATTCTTTGTTTCACTATTGCCACAGTCTAACATTTGAAGTGTACAAAGAAGTTTGGTGTATTTTAGAAGTAGAGGTGTGCAGCTTTTATTTATTTTTTTTCATTAAAATATTAAAATTTTAGTTTGTCCTTGTGGTCCGGATTTGTTTTATATCTTGTTTCCGGTACATAGTATGCATTTTATTGTTTTTGGTTGCTGAGGCATGGTGTACATGACAGAAGCAACTTGAAACTTGAAATATATAGCCATAGTCCTTTTTTCTTTTATTTTCATTCCATTGATTTGTTGGGGGGTGGGGTAGGGAGGCAAGCACTGTTCCTAAATATGATTTAAGTATCATCACACGTGCATCTAGCTCCTCAATTTATTGGGAGCTACTACTTTGTGAGCACTTAACATACATCTTGGTCATAAATAATTTCTTCCTTGAAAGAAAAAAAAATTTAGACTGAATTTCATTCCTTTTGTTCAAGCTAACACTGGAGCAAATATACCTCTTAGTATTGTGCACCCCCCTCACATCTCCAGTCTTAATTAAATTGGTTTCTCCACAGTTGCTACAGTGCAGTCTTGTCCATTTAGGATATTCATAAGTTTAGAGATACTTACTAGGCTATTGATCTGTGACGATCATTAGCAGCATGGCCATGCATTCCCAATGAGTTTCTAGACTTAGTAGTTTGGTACCAAGACCCGTGTAGTTTGCAGAAGTCTTGTAAACCTAAAGCCCCAGGTAAGATAATAATCCTTTAGTATTGTGAAAGAACCCTTTGTATTGTAAGAATGAATGCCCATAATGCTGGGGCAGGTATTTACATGTTACCTCATTAATAAGTAAAAAGGGTAACAAAGCATGGGTGAACTTAAGGTTTCCCATCCATGCATCGAGGTTGGATTGAATAAAGTAAGAGACATACTTAACATCACATGGAAAGCAAGATGATCCCAGAGAAGCAGTGTTCTCTGTGAGACACATCTAGACCTCCAGCATGAGCAAAATCTATGAAAGTTGCAATAGAGAGAGATGTCTCTAGTGCAGGTGTTTCTGCCACTGTTGGACTTATGGATGTCAAGGATGGGGTCGTAGAAGCTCTATATACAATGCAGATATCCATCAGCAGCCCGTAGGATGCTGAGAAGAAGTTCAGAGCCTTGTGATGGTCAAAATAACTTTTTGGATTTTGATCCTTAATTTTCTTGGTGAGAAAATACTGTGGTCACTTCTGTTGAGCCAGGTGCTTGGACATGGGGCAGGATATTCAATGGCTGGCCTAAAGCGTGCCATGTATAGTTGTATGATCATCTCCATAGATTTGGATGCCATAGTCTTGCTAAAAAGTTGTTCTATAAAGAAAGACTTCCTAGCAATGTCAACTTGTGGTGATCGAATGACAACTCATTGTCTACATATGTTCCCACATCCCTCAGTACTGGTTCCATTTTCAGGGAAGTGTTGCCTGTGAGTTAGTTGCAGGGGAAGTCTTGCTTACTGAAGAACACAATTGCACACTTTCTGGTGTTTAGTTTTAGGCCATGGTTTTGACACTAGCTATTTGTTTTTAACAGGCCTTCCTGTATGATCTTAGTGTTTTCTGGAGAGTTTATGATAGTGTCAAATTTACAGACATCATCAAACTTTGCCAGACAGCCTTGACCTCTGAGAAGTAGATTCCAAAAAGGAGAGCCCCAAGGATGGGGCCCTGGGATATTCTGCCAATGACATGATGATGGAGGTAGATCCACACACCTTAATTTCTTGTGTTTTGTTTGTGAGCCAGTTTGCCATACAATGAGTTACATAGGAATTTACATTTAGATGGATTAGTTTATTTACTATTCCTGAATGCAGGATGTTGTTGAATGCCTTTGCAAGGATCAGATACGCAGTGTGAATAGATTTTCCCTATCCATTACTTCAATGACCTTCTTGAAGAAGTCAACTAGACTAAGCAGGCAGGGCCTGTCTTTGATAACACCAAATGGGCTCAGGTCGATGTTTTAGGTTGCCTATGTTTTTGTTTATTAATCCCTTATTGATCGTCGATTCTTTCCATTACCTTATAGATGAGGCTGGTCAGGCTTATAGGTCTATAGCTGCCCAGATGTGGTTGACACCCACCTGCTGCAATCCTTCATTCATTTGGTACAAACCCTATTTGGTGATTAATATTGAAAAGCCTTTGTAGGGGGGCTTGATGGGCGATACTTCAGGTTGACCAATGGGCATCCTGGAAACTTATCTGGCCCATAAATACAGTGTTCTTGACCTTGAATAGTGCATTTAGATCTCATGCCACAGAGATTCAAGTGGGAGATGTGTATACTTATAAGAGGTCTGAGCAAGAGGAGTGAAGGTAAAGTTAGACTGAAATATATCCTGCAGTAGACTGGCTATGTCTTCAGGCTCAGAGAGCATGACATCATTTACTATCACTTCAGTACAATTAACACTATTTCTGAGTTTCTAATACAGTTGAAGAAGGCATTGTCATTGTCTTTTGCCTAGGTTACTATAATTACCTCCTATCTAGCTTTGGTTGATTTAATCAGTGCATGACACTGTCTGTTAGAATTACATAGCAAGTATTTTTGGCATTTGTAGAATTAGATTTGTTTAATGTTCAGTTAGCTTTTTCATTTTATTGTAGAGCTTGTGTATAGTACAGTCCCATGATAAGGGCTTATTTTTAAACTTGACATTGTATTTAATTTGGACAGATGTTTCTATACAGTTATTTGCATGTTTATAGAATTTTTCAGTGAAGGATTCCGTATTTCTAACAGGGGACTCAGAGTGGAAAGTTGAATTTTGACAGATTATCACTCAACTTTAACAGTTTGCTTTAGCAAAATTTCTGAATAACAAATTATTGGAGAATGCTTCCAGCTTTAGTCTTATGTTGAATATAACTGATTTAGGGTCTGACTTCACTAGGTAGGGTATTATAACTGGTTAGGAACAAAGCTGTTCCATATTGGTAAGAGCCAAGTTCAAGATTTTTTTCACCCGTTATTGGGGTATGGACTATCAGGTCCAGCGAGTTTGTATATATGTAGTCCAGAAAGTTTTATGCATTCAGATTTGGGAATATATAAGTTTCCCAGCTAATGGATGGGTTGTTAAAGTCCTCTAAGAGAATGGTGATTGGCTGAATACTTAGGACTTGCATATTAGATTGGTAGGAGTCATGGGTCAAGAGAATCATAGAGGAGGTGCACAGTTGGCTACAATTTGACATGGTGTTTTGTTAATGGTAAGTCAGACATGGGGGTACTCCAGGTAATTATCCTGCTTAACAAGTCTGTATGTGTAGTTTTGCTTTATGAATGTAGAGACACCACTGCCTTTAGTGCCTTTATCTACAGCAGTGGGCCTGAACATGTGCTAGGCATTGAAACCTTGCACTGATGGCATATGCTCTCAGTAATTGTGAACCAGGTCTCCATGATGGTGCACATATTAATACATTCCAGGCTAAGGAGTGCAGGTTTCTGTTTAGCATCCTAGTGTTGAGCAGTAATACCTTCATGTTTTTCTGAATTTTATTTGGTTGCTGTTTGAAGCTTTTGCAGACTCATTTTGCCTAAAGAGGCACCATGCAGATGTATAAGGATTTGCCATATAAGAAAGCAGTGGGGAGACAGGTGCAGGCCATATGTGATAAAGCAGATAGGACCATCTACTTTGTCCTGCCAGGCACGCATATATATTGTAACCCCTTCAAATGACAAAATGAACTTAGCCAATTGTTCAAATCAATCATTTTTGTACATATTGCAGTATCAACATTTTAGGTAAAGGTTAAATTCTGCCAAGGCTAGGTTCATACATGACTTGGACACATATTCTGAAAACTTTGTCATGTTACTCTTCATACAGACTGGGAGAGGGGTACACCTCAGGTCATTTACATGATTTACAGGAACTAAGACTGAGCCATGTGTATTCTTGGGGTGCAAACACTTGACTGAATATGTTATGTGGTGAATCGGAGCTCCTGACAGGCAGCTGAGTGTGAGTCTCTCCTTGCTCTGTCTTGTGCATAGTGCATCCGTGTATCTCAGAATGGAATCTGCTATGACTATGATGTTTGTGTGCAGCTTTGCTTTATGGCTTTACTAAATGAGTCAACATGAGGTATAGGTACATATTCTGCAATGAGTGTTGCCTGAGGTGAGTGTTTTATAGTTTACTGACAGTATTTGTCGGTACGTTTGCATCTGGGAGGCCTTTGACAATTAGCAGGATTTCAGCTAAGAGACTCACCATATGTGGGTCTTTGTATATGATCTGTATTGTGTGTTATAGATGTAGTGTGGTATTGTGTGCTTCTAAAAAGGAGGAGTGCTGCCTAGTCCAGCTAGAGTAGGTATTGTTCTCAGTCCCCTGAAGATGGGAGTTGAGGTAAAATACTACTTAATACTGTGGTTTACTTGCCTTATGGAAGTTCTACAGTAAGGATCTAGTTTCTTGTGGTGGTGGTACTGGTATCACCTTTCCACCTGCCAGTGGTCCCTGGTGGCTTCTGGAGGATCATTTGCTCCACTTAGTGGTTCTTTTCCTCTGGTGGCTATCTGGTCAGTCTTGTTGGCAGCACATATGGATGCCCTGCCTCTGCACCATTGGTGCAACCTCACATTATAAACATTTTTGCAGGGCACTTTAACCCTCCCCTCTCCCACACACCCAATGAGGAGATGAGGCAGTACAAGCCATGTTTCTACTACTTACGTATATCGACTCAAGGGTCACTGTACTTCAGAGTAAAAGGGATTCTCTGATGTACCACTTCTTAATGTTAATTTACAAATAACATCAAACATATTCCAAACACAGATATAGATAGATACATAGATAGACAGATGGATAGCTAGCTAGATAGATAGATAGACAGACAGACAGACAGACAGACAGATAGATAGATAGATAGATAGATAGATAGATAGATAGATAGATAGACAGACAGAGAATAGATAGATAGATAGAGAATATATAGATAGACAGACAGCTAGATAAATAGATAGATAGATAAACACATAGATCGACAGATGGATGGATAGACAGATATATAGATAGAAAGATAGAGATAGATGATAGCTAGATAGATAGATAGCTAGATAGATAGATAAATAAACACATAGCTTGATAGGTGGATGGATAGACAGCTATATAGATAGAAAGATAGGTAGAGATAGATGATAAATAGATAAACATATATATATGTATATAAAATTAATTGTACCCAAATGATCTCCATGCTTATGAGGGGAGCCATAATATACAGAGACAATTGTCACAAGCATAGTAAGAACATACGTATGTCAAACTGATGGCCAGAGGTGAGGACTGAAACAGTGATTCTAGCGCTGTGGGGCAAAGCTGTAACTAGTAGGTCAACATACAATCCAGTTCAGTACGATGTTAATTATGATAACTATTGTATATAAGAACAGTAATAACTTATTTATTTTTCTTAAACATGTAAACATACTAGAGAATAAAGTATCTCTGCACAGGCAGCCTAAGACCAGTGTGTGATTAAGGGATTTTCCTAGAGTCCGTGTAAATAATACGGAGACTAGGAATTCAAACACAGAACTGCACGGCAAAATCCATTAGCGTATCATAGTTTTAATCTTCCTTGTTAAACTACTAGATATAAATTAAATAATTTCAAGTAACTGTAACTAAAATGCTTTAGAAATCGTGCACCTAGACAGAACAAGGCATGTGCTGAACTATACATCTGTCACTGGTTTATGCCAAGCATTTCAGCCCCTTAAAATGATGATTCATACTTTACCATTTTAACATTCTCAAACATTATACAAGGAATTAGATTCCATTGTGGTTTAAAAGCTTTAATTCAATTGTGCATCTGTTTTGTTGACAACTAAAAGCTGGAAAGGAATATTTTTGCTCTCTCCAGCAGAAACTGCAATTATAACACAAAAAAGAAACAAAATCATTGAAGTGCTGTTCTTACTGTACAGAAAAAAATGACACTTCATGCGGTTCAACTGGGAGATGCTTAGGTGGTTCCTTTGTAGCAAAATGATACATCTCAGGAGGACAGGAGGATATACATAATCAAAAACGAATGAGCTAAGTTCTCCAAAATGAAAATGGAAATTATGAACGAAAGAAAAAGCCAGAAAATCTGTTGAGAAAGAAATGTCAAAACTGAATTATCTAAGCCAACGGTTGAAGAGATGTCTGTAATGTAGCGTGCTGACAGCGATGTATGCCTTGGCACGGCTGAGAGTTTATCTAGTGATTTAAAGTTTTGATTTATAAATGTATTTTAAAGTGATGTTGACATTATACAGGCTGTTGAGTCTTACTTTTGAATTATTTTGCAGTGCACTAGGATGTGGATATTTCTCATATTATCGTGTATATTAATGACCATAAAAGAATTGGTCAGAGTAATAAAATGTGAACAATCCAAGGGGTGAGGCAAAACACATTAACTGATTCCTAAGGAAAATAAAGACTGTGCAATGATATGAATGTTGGAACACAGGCTGATAAGACAGACTGAAAAATGTCTGTAATCAGTAACAATGATTAATAAAAATCTCCAAGAAATTACCAGTTATTTTGATGACCATACTATTTACCTAATAGCTATTTTTATTAGGGTTACAACCTGTACCTCTTCGCAAGGGACAATCCCTCTTTTGACAATTGTGTCCTGCGAAAAAATAAAAAATAAAAAATGGCATCTGACCTCAGATTTTAGGACAAAAAATATCTTCTACATGTTCCTTAATAGTTACATAAATCAGTTATTTTGTATTTGAAACACCTAAATGAGTAACTTAAATGCTACAATAATTAGCTTTTATTTTTGCAAAAAAGGGAAGTTCTGGCTACAAGTATGTTTTGTCCTGCTAAATCTCTCATTTCTACAGAAAACTTCACACTTTGGACATTTAAAATGGTGGCAACCATATTTTTAATTTGTTCAAAATCATATGCTTTTTTTTCTTTTGTCTTTTTTTTTCTGTAAAGCCAATGGGACATTTTGCCTTCTTGAAAGAGTAGATAAAAGTAAAACAATACCCACATGTAAGAACAATCATAACCACAAAAATATTAAATAGAAAGAAAATGGTAAAACAATAAGTCTTAACAGCAAAACAAATCAAACATCATCATCATCATCATACAAAAAGGAATTTTTCAGCCCAGCTTTGAAGGTGCTCATTGAATGTTCCTCTCCACAAGTCACCTTTTTAATGAAGTACAACAAAGTAAAAAAATATAATGTTTTATCTGTGTGGGGGTCCCCATACCTCTTATAAATTATATAATCAATGCCAAGATTAGAGCGCAAGGAATACAAATTGTTTGTCATTTTTATTTATGCTACAGCAGATGTAGAACTTTGGAGATAAGTTTCTTAAAGTAAACTGCAGTTTATTTGCAGTGATATACTCAAAGCAAAGTCGATAAAACATAATCTATCAATTTCACATGCTAGGTATTACAGCTTTGGTCAAACTGCCTCACAGTCTCTAATCACATCAACAGTTAACACTCCTGGTCAGCTTTAAGTAAATCCACAGTTAGGGGACTGGTATTCCTTGAACAGATCTGGAGGACTTCCACAGGTTCTCTTGGTCTTTTCCATAAATTATTCGGGTCAGGATCCCCCTTGGTCTAGAAATCCATCCATATAACCAGCAAACATCTCGGACATTGTGGACTTCCTGTCCTCCTTCTACTAGACTTTTGCAGGCGATCCTCATTAGATTTTGCTATTCTACTTTCTTTGCTACTGTAATTTAAAATGGCCTACAATAGAATTACAAAATTTGCTACAAATACTCCCAAAAGACTCGCCACCACATACCTCTAAAAGATCTTAACTAACTTGAACTTCCACATTACCTTAACTACTCTCATTTCACTATAGCCGACAAACTATTATACTGCCCTGAGAAATGATCATGTCTAAAAGGTACATTATGACCTTATCATACAACCAGACCGGGCGTAATTCTGTCTGTGACTCACTTTACTCTTATCATCTAACAAAAATGTGAAAGTCTGTCCCCTTAGACCTAAGACAGATAAACTAAATTTATTTAAACCATCACTAGAACAAGACTTATTTGACACCTGGCTGTGCTCCTGTACAGTTCCAAGGTAGTATGTAAACACTACCTATAAACACTATGTCACATATATACCAAATGTCCTTCTAACCCATTTATGTCCATCACACTCCCATCCTACCTCACCTTACATCTCTGTGTTCTACTGCATATTAAGTTACTTTATAAAACAAACTTACTGCCATTTAAAACTACAAAATCATCTGCAAACTCTAACCTACTTACTTAACTCTTAAAAACTCAATTTTTATAATAGTTATACAGCATAACATCCAAACATATTTCTAACATATCTCTAAATTTATCTCTCTTTCTAGTAACTATATATTTTTAGAATACAGTTTTAATGTAGATACAGTATATATCTGATTCACAATGAAAAATGCCATGTTTTAATATAAGTATGCAAAGTGCATCTCTTCTGTATTTTGTAATTTTAAAAACTGTACAGCATTTTTCTCCTTGTATAATTAATAACTCCTACTGTTACTTTATGTTTGCATTTTTGTAATATTCTCTGTATGATGTTTGCAATAATTGTGATCAGTCCTATTCGGGCTTTGCCAGTAAACAAAGATAAATTAATAAATAAATAAATAAATATACAGACTGCCATCAAGTTCCTACCCATTGCTAAAGTTGCTACGTAATCTCTGACTTCTACTCCAGCTTAAACAATTGTGCTGATAAGGCAGTTCCTGTCCACACCAAATATAATGATACATTTGGGTGGGTGAGTTTAGTATAATGGTTAAGGTGTTTACATCTTACATCAAAGGTACAAGGTTTGTCTTTCATAAAAGGAATTTGGCTAGGCTTAAAATGTCCCACAAGGGCAGCTAGCCTAGTATTAGCCTATGAATATTTAAAACAAAGCCTTACAGCAGCATGCCCCTAAAATAAACTTTTTAAAAGAGAAATAAATTATTTAATGCTTACAGTGCTTATTAGATGTCTTTCAACCCACATTATGACCACACTTAAGCAAAGTAGTAAAGAAACTAAAATAAACCACTAAAACAAGAAATATTGATAAATCTTTCTTTAACTATGACAGAAAGTTTAGCACCATACCCTGCAATGTTTTGGTTGAGTCTACAACAGTACAGTCCACTTCACCCCAAAGGAAGTAGCTAACTTCCTAGCTGATAAATCTAGTACAAATTCTACTTCATCCACTGTTAGAAATATTCCATGTATTCCACAGTTCCAGCCACCACCCATAAATAAAATGGAAGAAATCTGCTCATCCCTTTCAAGAGCTAAGAACACCTCACCCATAGGCCCTGATGACATACAAGGTCACTGATTATCAGTGCCAATTATGTCCTTTTTGAACCTCTAGTTAACCACTTAAGATAATTAACTTCTCCACTGGGGAGTTTTCTGAAACATGGAAAACAGGACCTGACCAAGGCATTCTGCACTATTCTTCAAGCAGATATTATTAACAAACTTCTGTGCCTGCATATAAATTCATATGTAGAGATGTGGCTAGCTAATTATCTAAAAGAACCTATGTGTTTAGAGGCACAGATGTCACTTCTGAAAGCAAATGAAATGACTAGCGGTTTACCATGGGTTTCAGATTTGTGCCCTCTCCATACCTCTTAACCTCCTAGCCCAAGAAACTTGGACAATACCCAAAATGATGGGGGAACAAAGGCCCAAAATAGGGACAGATTTTAAATATCTCTTTTATAAATTTAGAAGGTTGCTAGAGTAACATGGTTTGTGTTAACCTAAACATTCATCTGCAGATAAATAAGACATGTTGATATAACAGATTCATATCCTAACGTATACAACAGTTCTGGAACAAACTTCTACTACATTTGAAGCAGAGTAGCACCCTTGTCTCCCTCAATGTAAACCTAGATAACTGCATGGGCAGCCTGAAATTCTCCCCCAGACCATCTTGTGTTTCCATCTTAAAGCCTAGAGAGCATTCAAATATGGTTTATTATTTAGGTTTTTAATAGCCTAGAGGCTGTAGGCCTAGAATTTACCTATATTAGTTAGGTTTTTAATAGCCTAGAGGCTGTAGGCCTAGAATTTACCTATGGACATAAGAAATCCATTTTTAAGATGTGTATCAGTTATACTAAACTTGCTGTATTTTCTTGTCCACCTAGGCAAGGATCCTTTAAAATGAAATGTTTCAGTCCTGAGGATATCCTAGCAATTTCTGGAACTGAACCTTGATGTAATTGAGAATAGTGGTCACCTAAAAAAATAATTAATTTTTTATTTATTTTCACTTTGTTGTGTTAGTCCCACTAGGCTAATGGCCTGTTTTCAGAGAAGTCCTGAGATGGTATTCATGCCAACTAGGGAGAAATTTGGCAAGGCACCGGGGAACTTCCCCTGCTCATTTCCATAGGGGGATGTATTTGTGCGTGGTGCTTCTTACTTCCTGTTTCCATTCTGGTCATTTAGGCAGCTCAGAGAAGCAGCAGGAAGCATGGCAAGTGCAGGTGAAGTGAATACAGGAGTGGAGAAGGAGAGAACAAATATGGAGATGAAAGATCCTTATGAGAAAAGCAGTTAAGTGATATGGAAGAAGCGAAGAGGTTGTCCATATCAGTGGAGAAGGGAGCAATGAACGAGATGAAGGTACGGAAGGTGGTGGCTGAAGCAGTTCCAGATTCAGAAGATATATTCCAGGAGTAGTTATTTGAAGGAGACAAAAAGAGTCAGCAGGGATGTATTATTACAAACCAATCCAGAGTGAAAAAATCCAATCAAGCAGCAGCAACGCAGAAAGAGTATCAGAGATCACAACATATTGCATGTTAACAGTATAGTCCACTTTCATAAAGAAAAAAGAGAAAAAAGGCAAGAAATTTTTATTACATATTATACATGTTAGCTGTTGACCAGGCAACTTCATCAGATCTGATGAAGTTGCCTGGTCAACGAAAACGTGGAGATATATGGTATTATTACAACCCATCAATCTGCAGGGTTGCAGGATGTTTATCTAAAAGAAATGATTAATCAGAGTGACCCAGGAAGTGAAGTCATGGTGTCATGGGGTAAGATTATGGAAAAGATACAAGAAGAAGAGGTTGCTGAGGACTTGACAAGAAAGAAGGCATATGTGCAGACAGTACAAGAGGGAGAAAGAAGAATCGAAGAGGTGAAGGAAGTGAAGAACAAATTTCTGCTAAGAGTAAGCAGGAAGAAAAAGAGACGACTTGACAGGTATGAGGTATGGGACACTGTAATTGCACCACTGGGTGTTTCACCCAAGGAGGTAAGAGCCTTTATTCTTATTAATAAAGAAACATGGTGTGATATATTTTTGAGACAGTCCAGTATATGGAGAATTTTTTAGAATAATATGAACAAAAAAAAACTGTAATGCTTGGACTGAATGTGAAGTTAAGCATTTCATAGAAAAAAAAAAGTTATGATACAATTTAGAATGGAAGTTGAAAAAGAGGAATTGAAAGAATATTTAAAGACTGTGTGCAAAGAAGTTTTGGACACAACAACAACATATGATGAAAGAGATTTATGGACTGGGGGATGGGAATGTGGGGGTTATTTTGAAAATGGAAAGACAATGTTGTACATATACCTAGTGTGATTTATGTGAATGGTAACAGAGAATTTGTAAAGTATAGAGGACAGCAAAAACATGTTTTTTCTGTGGAAAAAATTATCACTTTATTAATGAATGTGATAAATGAAAATGTTTTATTTGTGGTAAAACAGGGTATGAAGTAAAAAATGTGACATGAAATGTAAAAAAATATGGAAAAACAAGACATACATGGGTGGATTGTGAAGAAAATGTAGAAGTCACAGAAGCAGAAGATGCACAGGATCCAGTATATGATAAAAATGTAGAAAAGGAACAAGAAAAACAGGTTAGTACATAGGAAAGAAATAAAGATATAACAATGGAGAGAAAAGATGGGGGAAGAAAAGGGAAGAGGAGGTTCTTGATACAAGGGAAGAGGAATATGTAAATTGGCAATTGGTGAGAGGAAAGAAGAATTCCATAGGGAAAAGTGTGAAGGAGAGGAAAAGAATATTTAAAAGTGTAATTGTGAAAGAGAATAAAAAAGGTAAATGATGAGAAAAGAATAATGCTAATTTCATTTAAAGGCTGAAGATTTTAGCTCTGAATGTTAATAGCATGAAGAATATTAAAATAAGAAGAAGTGTTTTAGAATGGTGTGCTTTAACTGATTCGCGTATAATTATTTTAGAAGATACCAGAAGCTTGACAGAAGAGGCAAAGTTACAAACAGAAATGTTATGGGGTGGATCTGTTATTTGGAATATTGGAAAAGATACATGTTCAGGAAGATGTGTACTATGTCACAAAAACATTAAAATATTAGACATTACAATAGCTGAACTAGGAAAAATAATGGCAATAGATGTAAGATAGAAAACAAATGTTTACAGAATTATTGTAATATATGCTTATCCAACAAAGAAAGAAAGAGAGATAATGTTTAAAAAACTTTTGAATTATGTTTCATTTAGCTCTTTCACATTTATATTTTTCTCCAAATTGTCATTATCTTCTTTACTTGGTGTTTTAGCTAGCCATTTCTGAGTCACTAAATGAAATAAAATACACACCTGATACACTTGTAATAGGTGACTCTATCGTCAGGCACACTGAAGTCCTACTCACCAGGCTGAACAAGGAGGGGGTCATGGTGAGCAGCCTGTCGGGTGCTAGGATCCGCCACATAACACAAGCACTCAGGTCACTCCAAGGCAAGTACAAATATGACTCAGTCATTGTCCATGCTGGTGTGAATGACCTGAGATGTACCTCCCTGGACTACATGAAAAGAGACATAGAGGAGCTCTCTGAGCATGTAGCCCAGGCCGGTATGACCCTGACCTTGAGTAGCATCTTACCCTCACCAAGAATGATGCCACAATATGAAGACAAGATGATCAATTTCAACAATTGGCTTAAGTATTGGTGTCATTCAAAGGGGATACAATGCCTGTCAGCCTGGGATGACATGCTCGACAAGCCACGATGCTTCGCTAGGGACGGCTTGCACCTGTCACCCCTGGGCTTTTTCGATATTGGCAAAGGCTCTTGATACCCCCATAGTGCCTTTTTAAGCAAGGCTCAAAAGACAAACCCACCTCCATAGGTATCACAAGGGATAAGAAACTAAGAGTAATGCTACTCAACGCCAGAAGTCTAAACCTCAAGATGCATGCACTCGAAACTCTCCTTAGCATGGAGAACATCGATATCTGTGCAGTAACAGAAACCTGGTTCAAGGCTCCCGAGAGCACCCCAGCACTACCAGGTTATACCTCATACCATGCTTTTCGGCCCCAAAACTTGGACCGAACCACAAAAAGAGGGGGAGTATCAATATTCGTCAAAGATACCCACACCTCCAGGTTGGTGGCACAGCACGAAGCATCAGAGACTATCCATGTGCAACTAACAGTGGATAAAACTGCCTTCCAGTTTATAGCCTGCTACAGACCACCCTCCCAAACCCAGAAGCCCCACTCGGGCTTCCTGAGAACACTGGAAAATATGAAGGTCTCTCCAAACACCATTATATTGGGCGACTTCAACTACCCAAACATAGACTGGGAGCATTACTCTAGCTCCAACACCCTAGCCCAAAGTTTCCTAGAATTTATAAACTCAAATGCTATGGAACAACTTGTTACCACTCCCACAAGAGGGGAAAACATACTGGACCTGATCATCACCCACATGGGGACTCTATGCTCCAGACCAGAAGTGTATCCCTCACTGGTAAGATCAGACCATAAACTAATCTCACTGGATATCCCGACTACACCCCCTGCCCTGAAAACCACAGTGAAAAACTTCTCTAAAGCAAATTTCACACTTCTCAAAACTGAGGTGGAATCCTTCAAAGCCCCCGGGCCTGTGGAAAATACGGCCCAGACCATAGAATCCTTTATAAATGCATTCTATGAACACCTTCAGGAATGCATGGATTATGCAATCCCAAATAAAACCAAGACCCAATCCTCCAAAGGCAGACGTCCTGTCTGGTGGACCCCAGCCATAAACAAACTATACAATAGAAGGAGGAAGCTACTACATGATAGAGCAAAATCCCAAAAAGAGAAGGCATCTCTGATCAGTATTAGCAAAAAACTACGGGCACTCATAAAATTGTCTAAGGCCAGCTTCGAGAGAAAAATTGCACAGGACACTAAGGATAATCACAAGCTTTTCTTTAGTTATGTTAGGAACCTGGGTGGGAATTTCCAGATATGCTCAGAATTAGTCCAAAATAACAAAAAATACACTGAACCCACAGACATTGCCAACAACCTAGTTGACAGATTCAGCGCAAACCCCCCCCTCCCCACCAAAAGGGAAAATATCTATCCCAGCAGAGTGCTGCCCCCCTGACATCTCAGATGCTCAGGTAAGAGCTGCCCTCTCCAAAGCAAAAAACACAGCATCAATGGGACCAGACGGTGTCCCGGGCTGCATCCTACATGAACTCCAAAAAGAGCTAAACCCAAACATAAAACTACTGTTCAATCTCAGCCTTACTACAGGATATGTGGTCCCTCTCCACAAAGGTGGTGCCTCAACGGATCCTGGAAACTATCGCCCCATAAGCCTGACTAGCTTGGTCTGCAAAGCTATGGAAAGGATCATCATGGACTTCATAAATAAAGATATTGGGGACCTACAGACACTGTATCCTACCCAGTTTGGCTTTGTTAAGGGCAGATCGTGCCTCTTAAACCTGGTTGATTTCTTTGAAACAGTCACCAAGGCCATTGACAAGGGGAAGGTGGTCCACACAGCCTACCTGGACCACGCAAAAGACTTCGATACAATACCCCACTTGGGCATTATAGATAAGCTCACCAGCTTAAATATAAACCCCTATGTCACTAGATGGGTTGCAAACTGGCTCAAGGACAGAACCCACATGTTTAGAATTGCTGGAGCCATGTCAGACTCCAAACCAGTTACAAGTGGCATCCCACAAGGCTCAGTCCTGGGACCTCTCTTGTTCGGTATATATTTCTCGGAGGTACAGGCCAACACGGAAGGACTGTGGCTGACCAAGTTCACAGATGACAGCAAACTGGGCACCATAATCGACTCTCCAGCCGACACAAGCATCCTCCAAAAGGGCCTCATAGAAACAGACAACTGGTGCCAGAGCCATGGCTTCAAGCTAAATGCCAAAAGTGTATAGCCATCCCTTTGGCAAAACAAAGTGCCCACAAATTACCACATAGGTGGTAATCCATTAAGTACAGAAGAAGTAATTAGGGACCTGGGGACCCAAGTTGGTAGCAATCTCTCATTTGACAACCACATGGCCAAAGTGGTTAGAAAAACATTTTATATAGCCCACCTAATCATGAATGGATTCACATCTAGATCAGGGGAGGTCATCGTGCCTCTTTACTCATCCCTCATCAGGCCCGTAATTGAGTACAATGCCCCTTTTGGGCTGTACCTTACCAGACACCTGCAGCAACTGGAAAGACCCCAAAAGTACCACACCAAGAGGATCAAAGGGCTCAAACAGATGCCATATGCTGCCCGGTTAAAGAAACTCCAGCTCTACTCAGTGGCATACCGCCTGCTAAGAGGCGATCTGTACCTGACGTATAAAGCCATGTCCAACCCGGAATTAATGGACATGCTGCACCTCAGAAAATCCAAATCCCATCGAGCTACGTGCTCGAGAGACTTGAACCTCAGCACTGAAATAAATAGGACATGCTGGCGGGACAGATTCATAACCCAGAGGCTCCCTTCACTCTGGAATAAAATCCCAGTCCAGGTTAGGCAGAGTCCCTCATTGACTTTCTTCAAGAGGAATCTTGATGAGTGGATGGGAGATCATAGGTTTACCCCGGGTATCACTTCTGTGTCACTGTTAGACAGAGGCACAGTATACTAACCTCGAAAAAGGGCATAGCAAAATTAATTTAAAATGGGTGGTGAAAGCCAAACACATTCTGGCTAGGCTTATAAATGCCCTAGGGCAGATAGCCTAGTATGAACCTATGAACCTATGTAGATGTTAATATGGATATTATATTAGTAGAGCATTTTAATTGCAATTTAAGGACAGGAAAGAAAACAGTAGCGATGTTAAAATCAGATATAAGATACTGTAAATAGGGAAAGCTATACATATGGGATAACACACATTGTACTCACAGAAGAAGTGAAATCAAAACCAAAACCGATTACTTTTTAGTAGCAGATAGTTTAAAAATTCAACCCAGCCATCAATCCTCAACCCCTATTTCCATTTTGTACATGGGGTCAGAGTGTCACTTCAACAGTGACAATCATCTCAAGTCAAGGCTTATACCACCAGGTGTCTAGCCCTGCTATGGTAGTTCATCTGTACCACTCACTTGCAGATGGACTCACACCTACGGCCAATTTAGAATGTCCTCTCTACCTACTGCATGTCTTTAGAATGTGGGAGTAAACCAGATCACCCAGAGGAAACCCACACAAGCACAGGTAGGACATGCAGACTTAGCACAGAAGGCACCCCAACCAAGAATGTCTTGCTGTGACATGACAATGCTAACCACTACACCGCCACAGCCACTCAGGATTTTCAGACTATGTAGTTATATGAATAGAAGCACATGAGAAAGAAGGACACATAAGCATAGGCAAATGTGTTAAGAGGCTTAAAGAAAAAGACTTAAATAAAGATGGAAGGAAAGAGATAAATACATTATGGAAGGATCATATATGTATGAGAATATATGTAAATTGGATAAGTTAGTGGATACGTGGTTAAGGGAAAATATAAAACGTTTGTTGGAGTGTCAAGAGGAAAAGAGAAGAACAGAGAAATTAAAATATAAACAGTTGAGTGAAGAAGTGTTCAAGAAATAAAGGATAAGAGAGCTTTCTATGAGAAAGAAAAAGAAATATATAAATCAGGAGAAGATTAGAAGATTGCTATATAAGCAAAGATATTGTTTACAAGGAACAAAAGAAGAGGCAGCACCCTACTTGAATACATTAGTAAAAGAGAATAAAAAATGATAGGAAATCAGGATCTAATGTAAGAATAATTTTAAATGGATGGTTAAGTGAGGAAATTAAAATAGGGTGCAGAAAAATGCAAGGATGCCCAGCGAGCAGTATTATTTTTCTTTATTTATGAATGTAAGTGTTAATAAAATCAAAAAGACTATCAAATATGGCAGGATATAAGATAACAGATGAAACAGAATTACCCATAATATATACATATGCAGATGACATAGTGTTAATTAATAAGAACAAAGAATGGATGGAACAGACAATCAGAAAGTTAACTACATTTTTAAAGATACTTGGCTTCTATATAAGTAAGGAAAAAAGTAAAGGTTTTGGATTCACGGGGAATATAGGAGATATACAGTTCAATGTGAAAAATATAAGTATATTAGGAATAGTATTTGGATCAAGTGACCATAGGAAAAAACAAAGGGAGAACCTTCTTCAGGAAATAAAAGATATATGCACATTTTGAAAGTCATTTAATTTGTCATACAAGAAAAAAAGTGTATTTAATAAATTCTATTTCATTAAGCAAGTTAGCATATGTAGCACATATTTACATGATACCGATGAATTTTGAAAAAGAGTTAATGCCCATTATATTTTCATTCATATGTGGATCTAGATTAAATCCAGTTAGAAAGGGAATTTTGTATGTAAAGGAAGAAGAAGGAGGATTGGGGTTAATAAACCCAGTTGTTCATGCGGCTTCATTGAATTTGTATAAAGTCTTAGCAAGTTATAAAACAAAGAATAGAAATCTAATAGAATATATTTTGTGTGATAAATATAAGTGTTTGAGAGGAAAATGGGGATAGGGAAAATATTGAAAGGATATGAATGGACATATAAAGGAATATCAAAACACTATATTTTATGGAAATAAAAAATTAATATTGTTGAAAAAAATAGGAAAGAACAGTATTTGAATAATATGAAAGTACACTATTTTATCTTTCCTTGGAAATATTTACAGATGGAAAAACAGAAAGCTATTAAAATAAGATTTATGTGGTGTATGAAAGTATATGAATGCAAAGATTTTCTGTGGAGATTATCAGCAGGTAAATTGCCTGTTCGGGCTAATATGCCTTATAAAAGGACACAAGAAAGGATATGCATTCATTGTGGGGCACTTGAAACAACAGAACGTGTGTTCTTAAAATGTACTAGAGTGAATAAGTCATGGGAAGAAGTATGTAAAAATAAAATTTTGAAAGGATTTGAAAAAGTTGAATACTTAAACATGGACATATTTGAATATGGGTAATATGGAAATGAAAAAATCAAAATGATGTGAAGAAAATTGATAAAACAATAGTTTATATTTTATGGGCATTATGGACTGAGAGACTTAATGAAGTAAAGTTCAATGGGAAATGGATGTTAGCAGAAATACTAAATAAAATATGTTTTTGGCTTTGGAAAAAGGGTTGGAGTAGTGATTACTAATATAAAATTGTTAAGCCACTGAATAAAATGACCAACGTTCCAACCATAAGCAGAAAGCAGTTCCAATCAATTATTAAGAAAGTAGCTTTTAGTCTTTTCAGACAGCATAAAATTCAGGAAGGTTAGCACTTTCGTGGTTGCATCACACCACTTCATCAGACCATAAAAAACCTTCCAAACATACTTGTTAATATAGTGCCTCATAATATCAATTAACCTATCACAGTGTAGAACCATTTCCCTATTTAAAGGTACAGCAGACATATACTTATGTTCATACTAAAAGACAACCTATTTATCTATATGAAAACATTTATAAAAACATTTATATCATTTCTAAACAATCTACACTCTAAAAATAACTTAAAAATAATAAATCTCATGCATGTGTGTATATATATATATATATATATATATATATATATATATATATGTATATATATATATATATATATATATATATTCAAAGATTATATAGGTGAGTAAAACAGTGTATAAATTCCATATATATATTTTTTAATTAATCAAAATAGCATTCATAAAAAATATATATAAATAGCCATAACATACAAATATAATCTTAATGACTTATTTAAAAAGACTCCTATTTTTTAAAATAACTTTCATCGGTATTCTATCATTTAGCCCCATGCCTCTGTCTGCCCTCAACCGAATGATCCATCTAGTCTCAGAGGTTTCAGTACGATTTATTAGATCGCCTCCCCTCTCACTTTCAAATACTTGTTCCAACACTTGGAATTTAAATGTGTGTAATGGATCAGTGAGGGAGACATGTTTGGCAAGGGCATTGGTAGTAGTACCTTTTCTAATATTTAACAAATGTTCATGAATATGAACTGTCAACTCCCTGTTGGTCTTCCCAATGTAAAAAGATGAATCTAAATCACAAACTGCTAAATATATTACATTCTTACTATTCCAGTTCACTGTTACCCTAAAGGTAAAGGTCTGTTGCAAATCTGGGTGTAAAAAAGTATTACTCAATGCTATAAATTTACATTGATTACAATTTGTACATGATGTAGTGCCTATTGCATCATCACAGTGTTCCCTGGGTTCATGCGAATAGCATAACATTCTTTTCAGTGACTTTTTATTTTTAAAAAGGAAGCTTGGTCTATCTCCTACTAACTTTTTAATCTCTGGATCTTGTGAAAAAATTGGCCAGTATGTCCTAACAGTATCTGTTACTATATTAACATTACTAGAGTAGTATGTAGGTACTCTCACTACCTGTCCCATATTATTTTCTTTCTTATGAGCATATGTTTTCTGTTTAGATGAAAAATATGGTTTTCCTATATCACTTCTTTTCACTATGCTATCCTTCATTAAATTCTCCGTCTTATTGTCCTTATAAACTCTCTCATACAATAAAAACCAAGAACCAAAAAACAACTAAAAAACAAAACCAAGGAAAGAAAATCCAGACACTAAATATTTCCAGTTAATTAAGCACTTTCATCAGCATCAATCAGCTGACTTCTTCAATACAATTTCATTTTCAAATTATCTACTTCTTCATTAAACCTGGTGTCTTCAGCCACCAACCTAGAAGTTCTAAGAACCAGCCATTTAACTATGTTGTTAAAAATATATCCAGGATGCATACTGCTCCTGTGAAGAAGAGTGTTTCTATAACATTCTTTCCGATATATACTTGTTGAAAAATCCCTTTTCATTTTTATATATACACACATCTAAAAAATTAATATGTTGACTAGAAAACTGTATTTCAAACCTCAAAAACTGTGTACTAGCATTCAACTCACGATGGCAAAATTCAACTTCTTCCTGACTCCCTTTCCAGAACAGGAAAAGGCCATCCACAAATCACCTATAAAAGACGATTTGACCCCATTTTCCTGAAATAATCTGCACTTTTTCCCACATCGCCAAGACTAAATTAACGTAACTATTGGCACTTGGTGTGCCCATGGTAACACCTTCTTTTTGTAGGTATACTTGATGATTAAACAACATGACATTATGTCTCAAAATCAAATCCATTAATAGACACACTAAATGTACTTTCATATGATCATATGTGCCATCATTAATCAAGTAATCCCTTAACATTTCTATACCTATCATATTGGGAATAGATGTGAATAAAGAGCACACATCCATGGTTACTAATATTAAAGACCTTTTCTCCTTATTAGTATGCTCTACAAACTCATATAAATCCTGAAGAAACTGTTTTGTATCTCTCAAGATATAGGGATTATTATTTACTACTGGTCTCAGTGTTTTTTCCACAAAGATGGATAAAGGCTCTGTTAGCTAGTTACTTCCTGGCACTATTGGTCTAAGGGTAGGTATGTAAAGGTTCTTATGAATTTTTGGTAAGCCCTGTATTATTGGTGTCAGAAGTTTAGGTACTAAAAAATAATCATATAAATTCTTATCTATCGTTCCATCTAACAAACAATCATATAAAATTGTTCCTACATTATAAACTATTACTTCCAACTCAGTCTCTTGTATTGGTCTATAAGTTTTTTTCATCGCTCAACAATTTCAACATACTTTCAATATATAAAGATGTATCCATAATTACAACCAGGCCACCCTTATCTGCAGGCCAAATAGATCAGATTGCAACCTTTTTAATGCCTGCTGTTCACTTCTTGATATATTGCATTTCTTCATATAAATGTTATCTTTCACTTTCATTTTATCAAAAACCTCATCTTCACATAATCTAACAAACGTGCCAACAATCGGATGACCCATTGGCGTAAATGTACTTGTATTTTTAAAAATTGACACATTCTCATCGCTGACATCTTTGAATAACATTTTCAATTGCAAGTTCCTGCTAAACATTTTAAAGTCTATAATAATATCTGTTACCTCTAAGGGCTGTGCAGGAATAAAAGATAGTCCTCTGTTTAAGAACGAAAGTTCTGAAGCAAACAAACACTTACTCGAAATGTTCCATACTAGTGCTCCATTCTCAGTCTCCAACTACGTTTGGCCCTGGCTGGAGATTCCTGTGAAAACTTCCGTTTCATCCTGCTGTTCGAACAGCCCCTCTGCTCCATTAATGGACCCAAACATATCGGAAGTGTGGAAAAATCAATTCCTGTTCTATCTCAGTTCGTTCATCTCGATGTTTAGTAGTGGTTGCCGATAACATTGTGGATGGTTGTACACTCACACTACCGGCACTATTTGTCATTTGTGACTGATTCTCTTTATCCTGTTGTTTTTCTACAATGAATTAATTCACCAGTGGTGCAGTCAGCTTCCGCTTAGCACCAAGCCGTTCACTTTCACTGTTCAGCTTGGTTTGATGATATAACTTACTCATACGTCTCAGATTTATTTATTGTGGTATTTGATTTTTCAAATTGATCAGAACCTGTTTTAAGCCATACAAAAACATGACCTCCCTTAAAGTCATTAATATCTCATTCTAAAGTGTGGAATTTCTGTCTCAACAACTTGTTCTCGCATGCTGTGACTAATTGCAATAGGATTCGAATCCTCTCTTGCCTTAACAGTGCTGGATAATGTTCATATATCTGCTTTTCATATAAAACATAATATTGTGTTGTATTGTATAAAGATGTAAATAATGTAAATACTGTACATAAGTGGTGCTAACTAATAAGGAAGCCCTACTCTTTTTGATAAATGCCATGGGGATATTTTTTCATCCACCTGAGCTACCACCATTTCAGGCAGATGGAGCCTTGGTTTTATATTTCTTCTGAGCAATGGAATTGTATTAGAATGTTCACCTTCTTATTTTATGTTTTTTTTTTTTTTTTAAATTTTAAATTTCTTTACTAGGATAGTACACAGATCATAACTGACCATTTACACCTACTGCCGACTGCATGACTGCAAAAAGATCAGATATAACATGTTATTGCATATCATGCAGGATATCTCTTTTCATTAAACTTTGGACTTAAATGACCAACAGTCTGGATTAATAAGAAGCAATTTACTTCTGAGAGCTCAATAAAATGAAGGTTTGCTGATGTAACATTCTGTTGTTACACAGATGTCTTCAAAATCCTATTAGGAACCTATAGTGGATGAATGAAGAGCTGTTCACTGACACTTTTGAAAGGCTTGTGATGTACGTTGTGCAATAAAAATCCATTTGCATATATAGGGTTTGTCAAAATGAGAGCAATTTGCAGTTTACAGCATTATCTAAGTCTCAGGCCTTTTTGAATGTTTAATATTAAAGGCTTTCTAAATGCAATTTTCCAAAGTCACATTTTTTTTGTCCTTATAAAAGAACTACGATGAACACATGTAGGGAAAAATTCACTGTAGTAAACAAGGTAGAATAAACTAAGTACTGAAATCTATTAATTTTACAGCATTGTGTTCAGTGCAGAATCCTGAAAAAAAAAGAAAAAGTATAAACTCTTTATCAGAATACTAAGTATAAGAAATTTCAGAAAGTCTGGCTCTACAGTCATAACCAGAATTGAGCTACTGAGCCATATAGTTTACATATTTGATTGACACAAAAACTTAATATTCTAAGCATGGAAATTGTTGCACAGTACAGAAAAGAAGAAAAACCTTTGTAACTCCATTCTCTGCATTTGTTCGGTTATGATTTATTTCTTCAATTATGGAAAATGTTAGAGTAAAAGGCATTCAAGTAACTCCTTTCTTTCAAGATCATTTTAAGCTTGGATGGCTTATGGAGTGATTACAAAGATCTTGCTCTTCTAAGCAAAATTAAGTGACATACAAAACTTGGCAAAGCCCATTTGTTCATTGCCCTCTGGGAACAAAATAACCTTTCAGGAGAAGGCAGCCAGGTTGTGTTTGCTTAAGTTGTTTTAAAATAAAATAGCCTGAACTCATCAGACAATTTAGAGTCAAGAAAACATTCTGCTGCCCATATGATGGCAATTCAGGTTAACTAGTATTTGGCAGTACTCATTAAAATATTTTTATGAAACTATGTTTTAGAATCAATAGCACTTTATTTTTTAGAAATGAAGACTCTTTCTGTAAGAAAACTATGTCTGAGATTCTGAAAGGGATACAGCCAGTGATAAGCCCAACAAGGATGTCTTTCTCCTGGCAGTAGCCCATTCCAGTTCAGGGGCGGTCCTGCGTAGTGATTATACATTGTCTGTAACATTATCCTGATAGGCCCTAACCATGCAACATATTAATGAGGCATTCTGTGAGAGAGGCCTGTACTAATGAGCTAATGGTTTTCCCCAGTAAAGGCCTACACTAAGGCATTTATGCAACCATGTACAAATTAGCATGCCTGGGTAAAGAGGTGCAGTGTACCATCATAGTGAAGAGTGGTAACCACGTAAAAGGTAAGATCAGGTCAATTTGTGTGATAGGGAGTGAGTGTGTATGTGTGTGTGTGTGTGTGTGTGTGTGTGTGTGTGTGTGTGTGTGTGTGTGTGTGTGTATGAGAATGAATGAGGGAGGTGCTTGTGCCAATATGATGCATGGAGTGTCAGCAGTTACGCACTGCTGGAAAATGCTGACTATCACTTACGATAGTACATCTTTCAGAGGCATGCAAATAAACCAATAATAAGGTCTTCCCTCATTGCAGCTAGCATGTCTTTGAATTGCATTTCCTGCAATACTGGAAACTGCTACTTATAGTGACAGCAGCAGCCAGCAGGTTCCTTAAGTGCAGTGTAATCTTTCTGAGTCTTGGCCTATTAGTGGCTCATAAGGGCAGCCTATATCTTAAAAGAAGGGTACTGCTTCATCAGTAGTCCAAAGCCAGATGTCGTGCAGTAAGATCTGGGTTCCTGCTAAATGTTGAAAGACGATAATTATGATCCATAATGTAGTGAGGTCACAATATCGGAGCCAGGTTTTGCACATGTCTAACATATTGCATAGCACAGATTAATGCAAGTAGCAGTAACACTCATAGTTTACATGATGCTAAGATGTAGTATGGTTGTGCAAGGGACAAAATACCACAGTATCTATCACATGCATAACCACATGTAAATGAGGACCTCTATGTAAATCAGCCAGATTAGTCATGGTACCAGCAAAAGTAAACGGTGCAGTACCAAAACCAAATTCCATGATTAGTCATGGTACCAGCACCAGTACACAGTGCAGTACCAAACCCTGACTGCATGATTAGTCATGGTACCAACACCAGTACACAGTGCAGTACCAAAGCCACACTACATGATTAATCATGGTACCAGCACCAGTACACTGTGCAGTAACAAAGCTACACTGCATGATTAGTCATGGCAATTAGTCAGGTACCAGCACCAGTACAAAGTGCAGTACCAAAGCCATACTGCATAAAGACAGGGAACCAGCCCCGGTATACAGTGCAGTACCAAAGTCTTCTTGTATGAATAGTCCTAGTACCAGCACCAGTATACAGTGTAATACCAAAGCCACACTGCATAATTAGTCATGGCACCAGTAGAAAGTGCAGTACCAAAGTCAGACTGGATGATTAGTCATGTTACCAACACCAGTACGCAGTGCAGCACCAAAGCCACATGGCATGATTAGCCATGGTACCAGCAGAAGTACATGTTGCAGTACCAAAGCCACACTGCATGATTAGTCATGGTAACAGCACCAGTACACAGTGCCATACCAAAGCCATACTGAATGATTATTCATGGTACCAGCACCAGTACACACTGCACAACCAAAGCCAGACTGCATTATTAGTCATGGTACCAGCATCAGTACATGGTGCAGTACCAAAGCCTTACTGCATGATTGGTCATGGTACCAGCACCAGTACAAAGTGCAGTACCAAAGCCATAATGCATGAAGTCATGGTACCAGCAACAGTATACAGTGCAGCAACAAAGCCATACAGCATGATTAGTCATGGTACCGCACCAGTGCACAGTGCAGTACCAAAGCCACACTGCCTAATTAGTCATGGTACCAGCTCCAGTGCACCATGCAGTACCAAAGCCATACTACATGATTAGTCATGGTACCAGCACCAGTTTACATTGCAGTACCAAAGACATACTGCATAATAAGTCATGGTACCAGCACCAATACACAGTGCAGTACCAAAGCTATAATGCATGATTATTCATGGTACCAGCACTAGTAGACTGTGAAGTACTGAAGCCTTACTGTATGATTATTCATGGTACCAGGACCAGTACACAGTGCAGTACTAAAGCTATACTGCATAATTAGTCATGGTACCAGCACCAGTACACAGTGCAGTACCAAGGCTATACTGAATTATTACTCATGATTTCAGCACCAGTACACACTGCAGTACCAAAGCCATACACCATGATTACTCTTGGTACCAGCCCCAGTACAAAGTTCAGCACCAAAGCCATAAGACATGATTAGTCATGATACCAGCACCAGTACACAGTGCAGTACGAAAACCACACTGCCTGATTAATCATGGTACCAGCAGCAGTACACAGTGCAGTACCAAAGCCATAATGCATGCTTAGTCATAGTACCAGCACCAGTACATACTGCAGTACCAATGCCTTACTGCATTATTAGGCATGGTACCAGCAACAGTACACAGTGGAGTAGCAAGGTCATACTGCATGATTAGTCATGGCATCAGCACCAGTACAAACTGCAGTACCAAAGCAATAATACATGAAGTCATGGTACCAGCACCAGTACACAGTGCAGTACCAATGCCTTACTGCCTGATTAGACATGGTACCAGCGACAGTACACAGTGCAGTACCAAGGCCATACTGCATAATTAGTCATGGCATTAGCACCAGTAAAAACTGCAGTACCAAAGCCATAATACATGAAGTCATGGTACCAGCACCAGTACACAGTGCAGTACCAAAGCCTTACTGCATGATTAGTCATGGTTCCAGCACCAGTACATAGTGCAGAACCAAGGCCATAATCCATGATTAGTCATGGCATCAGCACCAGTACAAACTGCAGTACCAAAGCCATGATACCTGAAGTCATGGTACCAGCACCAGTACACAGTGCAGTACCAAGGCCTTACTGCATGATTAGTCATGGTACCAGCCCCAGTACACAGTGCAGTACTAAAGACATACTGCATGTTTATGCATGGTACCAGCACCAGTACACAGTGCAGTACCAGTGCCTTACTGCATTATTAGTCATGGTACCAGCACCAGTACAAAGTGCAGTACAAAAGCAATACTGCATGAAGTCATGGTACCAGCCCCAGTATACAGTGCAGCAACAAAGTCATGCTGCATGATTAGTCATGGTACCAGCACCAGTACATAGTGCAGTACCAAAGCCACACTGCCTAATTAGTCATGGTACCAGCCCCAGTACACCGTGCAGTACCAAAACCAAATTCCATGATTAGTCATGGTACCAGCACCAGTACACAGTGCAGCACCAAAGACACACTGAATGATTAAACATGGTAAAAGCACCTGTACATGGTGCAGTACTGAACACACACTGCACAATTACTCATGGTACCAGCACCAGTACACAGTGCAGTACCAAAGCCATCATGCATGATGTCATGTTACCAGCCTCAGTATACAGTGAAGCACCAAAGTCTTATTGCATGATTAGTCCTGGTACCAGCACCAGTATACAGTGTAATACCAAAGCCACACTCCATAATTAGTCATGGTACCAGCACTAGTAGACAGTGCAGTACCAAAGTCAGACTGCATGATTTGTCATGGTATTGCACCAGTACACAGTGCAGTACCAAAGCCATACTGCATTATTAGTCATGCTACCAGCACCAGTACACAGTGCAGTACCAAAACCACACTGCCTGATTAATTATGGTACCAGCAGCAGTACACACTGCAGTACCAAAGTCATGCTACATGATTAGTCAGAGTACCTGCAACCGTACATAGTGCAGTACCCAAGCCTTACTGCATGATTAGCCATGGCACCAGCACCAGTACACAGTGCATTACCAAGGCCATATTGCATGATTAGTCATGGCATCAGCACCAGTACAAACTGCAGTACCAAAGCCATAATACAATAAGTCATGGTACCAGCACCAGTACACAGTGCAGTACCAAATTCTTAATGCATGATTAGTCATGGTACCAGCACCAGTACACAGTGCAGTACTAAAGCCATACTGCATGTTTAGTCATAGTACCAGCACCAGTACACAGTGCAGCACCAAAGCCACACTGCATGATTAGTCATGGCACCTGCACCAATACACAGAGCAGTACCAAAGCTACACTACATGATTAATCATGGTACCAGCACCAGTACACAGCACAGTACCAAAGCCATGCTATGTGATTAGTTATGGTACCAGCACCAGTAAACAGTGCAGTCCCAAAGCCTAACTGTTTGATTAGTCATGGTGCCAGCTCCAGTCACAGTGCAGTACCAAAGCTATACTGCATTATTAGTTATGGTACCAGCACCAGTACACAGTGCATTACCAAAGCTATACTGCATGATTAGTCATGGTACCAGCACCAGCACACAGTGCCATACCAAAAAATTACTGCATGATTAGTCATGGTACCATCACTAATAAAGTACCAACATTTTATTGCATGATTAGTCCTAATACCAGCACCAGCATGCAGTGCAGTACCAATGCCACACTCCATGATTAGTCAGCGTACCATCACCAGTACACAGTGCAGTACCAAAGCCACACTGCATATTTAGTCATGGTACCAGCCCCAGTACACAGTGCAGTACCAAAGCCATACTACATGATTAGTCATGGCACCAGCACACAGGGCAGTACCAAAGCCACACTGCATAATTAGTCATGGTACCACCACCAGTACACAGTGCAGTACCAAAGCCACACTGCATGATATGTTATGGTACCAGTTCCAGTACACAGTGCAGTGCCAAAGCTATACTGCATTATTAGTCATGATACAAGCATCAGCACAAACTGCAGCCCCAAATCCATACTGCGTGATTACTCATTGTACCAGCACCAGCACACAGTGCAGTACCACAGACATACTGCATTATTAATAATGGTACCAGCACCAGTACACAGTGTGGTACCAAAACCACACTGCATGATTAGTCATGGTACCAGCACCAGTAAACAGTGCAGTACCAAGGCCACACTGCATGATTAGTCATGGCATCATCACCAGTACAAACTACAGTACCAAAGCCATAATACATGAAGTCATGGTACCAGCACCAGTACACAGTGCAGTAGCAAAGCCTTACTGCATGATTAGTCAGGGTACCAGCACCAGTACACAATACAGAAACAAAGCCATACTGCATGATTAGTCATGGCATCAGCACCCATACAAACTGCAGTACCAAAGCCATGATACCTGAAGTCATGGTACCAGCACCAGTACACAGTGCAGTACCAATGCCTTACTGCATGATTAGTCATGGTACCAGCACACAGTGCAGTACCAAAGCCTTACTGTAAGATTAGTCATGGTGCCAGCAACAGTACATAGTGCAGTACCAAAGCCATAGTACATGATTAGTCATGATACCAGCACCAGTACACAGTGCAGTACCAAAGCCTTACTGCTTGATTTAGTCATGGTACCAGCACCAGCATACAGTGCAGTACTAATGCCACACTGCATGATTAGTCATGGTACCAGCACCAGCACACAATGCAGTTCCAATGCCACACTGCATGATTAGTCATGGTAGCAGCACCAGTACACAGTGCAGTACCAAAGCCATAGTACATGATTAGTCATGATACCAGCACCAGTACAAAGTGCAGTACCAAAGCCTTACTGCATGATTAATCATGGTACCAGCACCAGTACGCAGTGCAGTACCAAAACCACACTGCATGATTAGTCTTGGTACCAGCACAAGTAGATAGTGCATTACCAAAGCCATACTGCATGAAGTCATGTTACCAGCACCAGTATACACTGGTATGAAACAATGGCTTCCATGAATGTCAGGCGGCAGAGACTCTGAGCAGAGCTATTATGAAGAAAATATGACAACAATGAAATTTGAATAGAAGATAATATTTAGTTCTGTATCTTAATCATCTACAAGAGCTGTAGTTTATTAAGAGAAATGAAGTATAACTCATTGAATTATAACAGCAGTTGACATTGAGAGCGCTCCTACTGTAGCTTTGTAGGACTTGAGTAAAGAAGGGAGAGGATGTTCTGCTATATAATGGTATTTTGTCTGGGTTCATATAATACTTTGGGTCTTCTGAGAAGCACACAGTTCCAGAAGGGTTTAGTTTTACTACAGGCTTTGAACTGGCTGGCTAGTCAGCAACACATTTGGAGTTGAATTACCATGCACAACACTGCAAGACTGAGGGCTGCAAAACAGATTAGGGAACAGAAAGGTTATTTTGGGGTAGTTATAGGACTGGTGTCTCTGTAGATGTATATCAGTGCACAAGGGAAGTCAGTAAAAAGTGACAATACTAGTTGAGATTAAAACATTTAAAGATGAGGCAGTGCAGTGTTCATCTACTCACATTCAACTTACTGCTTCACTTTAGTAGTTGCAAAACAGAAGCAGAAATGAGAGAGAAGAGAGAAGGAGAGTTTGATGAAGATCACGGAGTAGATAAAAGGCAGGTGTTTACCTGTTTACAACAAAGTACCTTGCATACAGGTATGGTATTAGTGTAATCTGACAGTCAATGGACTGGGCAGTTTTGAGCAGGAATGTAATTAAGACATAACTGATCAAAAACATTCTGTATGCAAGTAGGCTTGCCTTCTACTAACAGATACAACTCCTATGGCCTTGTAGGCGGCAGACCTAATAATAATTATTGTTTATTTCTAGTTATTTATTGCAAAATACAAGACAGCTCTGACTGCAGTCTTTCTTACAAGAAAAATGAAACCAAGTGCTGTCTTTCCTTTAACATTTGATACTCCATCTCTCTGTATTTTGTAACTATCACATTGTCATGTGAACATAATTACTGGCCACCATGTCTTAATACTTGTATGGCCAATTTGCAACTTACCAGGTAAGTCAAGGTGTATCCTTTTTCAGTGCAACAGAGGATGTAACCAGTACAATCACTTAGAATGTAAAAAAATGTTTTGGTGTAGGCACCAGTGATTCTCATAGTCAGAAAATAAAGGATGTCCATGAGTGTAAAATACTTAAGTATTTACAAAGTGCAGCATGTATTCCGATATGTGGGGGAAGAAAATATTTTAACTCGCTCTTCACTCCCAAATTACAATTACCATCCGCAAAGTATTGTGTTAAAGATAGTTCAAGTTTTGTTTTTAAACATGTTACTCAGCTTAGTAATATGGATATAGAACTAAATTCTATTTGCCCATCAGCAGATTGAAGTTAGTTGAAATTTAAAATGTTACACAGCATGGCAAATCCAATTAAAATGATGTTAGGAGACACTTTAAAGTGTAAAGGGTAAAAGCCTGCATCCATAATGGTGGGCATCTAAAATGGTTGATGGACTACACCAGAAAACACGTTTGAAGAAAACAGGGAAAAGCAACAGACAGCAGAAAAGCTGATTGGATAAATAATAAATCTCCTGAAACATAGCATTACTAAAATTTGTAAAAACAACACAATTCTGTTTAGCACATAGTACCAGATTACTTATATCACTCAATCTCTTGGTACAAAAAATCTGGAGAAAAGCAAAAAATAATGGGGGAGGCAAAGGCCCAAAAATATGGACAGATTTTAAATATTGCTCTTACAAACTTGAACAGTTGCTAGAATAACAGATTTTGTGTTAACATGCATTTTCTGAAGGATATTAAGTCTGAAACTCAAATGTCTGTCATTATTTAGTAATTTCAGTCCTTGATGATTTAATGATTTGCCAGAAAACAGCACATTTTCATGAGGAATAGATCAAAAAATATGAGGTAAAAATCTGGAAATTTAGTAAAAATTTGGACAGTTGAGAGGTGTGGAGATTGTAGATATTTGTGATAGTGTTTTTAAGATATGGTGCAATATACTCAATTTGGAAAAGGTTGTGGGTTTAGAAACAAAGAAGGAATTTAGGATTACAGAAGGAATGTAAGGCAAATTGACTAGAGGTTGCAGTCGTTTTATTACAAGTAAAATCTGTCACTTATATAGTGGGTGGTTGAAATGACAGATTATGTGGGCAGTTATGTCCCTTCCTAGTCAAAACTTTTGTTAAATGTTTTCAATCAGTTCAATGAGACATGGCCTTTAAAAAAGGCTGCAACAGGATGTTTCAGCTAATGAAAACATCCTAGGCCCCATCCCCTATCAAGGCTCGAAAAATGCGAAGTGCTTCTCTGAAGTGCTGTGTGCTGAGACTTATTATTCTTTTTTTTATTTTCACATAAAGTGCTCAGATCTGCACCTCAAATGAAAGAAATGTAACTGCATCCCTAGTCACAGAAGTGAGGTAAGTACAAACTTGGTATAGCTAGTGAGTTTATTGTTACTGTGAAACAGTACTATAATCCAAGGTACAGAGATTCAACAGAGGAAAGGCGCATTTTCAAACATTGGTCAGATCAAAATGTAATCCTGAGAGACAAAGCATTTGTTAATAATAATAATAATATTAATAGAAATTTTGTGACTAGCAGAGCAATACTAATTACTAATTTTCTTAGTCAACAGTTGGGGGAAAAAAGCAAATGCAATGAGTGCTAAAGTGGTTTTGGTGATATTGATTTATATTTCTTGTACCGTGCTGTTTGTTGTTTTTATACCCGTTGGGCTCCTGGATATTTATACTGTTATCACTTAGCACTGCATTTTCCCAGAAGACCTAGCCTGGTTCTGATATACCAGCTCTCCCATCAGCCTTCTTAGTCTGGGTCTCTCATTGCTGTTCTCTACCCTAAAGGAACGTCACGCTACAAATGCTTGAAAAACGTGGGTATGAGTTTTTAACCAAAAAATGCTGCTTCAGGGTGGAATGAAGTACCGTATTTTAGTATTTGAGTCTTTCATTTTCTAATGAAACGTTTCCAAAGTATTTTAACTATAAAATATCAATCGAATATGAATTTCAAAGATGCTTTGCCTCACTGAACTGCAAGGCATATGGAATAGCTAAAAAGTCACCCCACATTCTGTATTGTATAGTACTACAATTATTTCCCACTGCCATGTAAAGAGATAAAATAAAACCACAGAAAGCAATGACAGATAAAGGCAGCCTTGGTCATACTTGTCTACTCTTTACCCAGTAAAACTTCTTTGTGCCGTGTTATCAAGACTGAATCAGATTTATTCATTCTGCTCTACAGCAAAGTTTGATGTTGCCCATGTCGTTCTAAACTAATATGCTTTAGCTGATGGGAACCTGTTCAATGTACCCACAGTGCTTTTGGCCAAGGTCAGTTATTTATTTATTTGCTTTTAGTAATTTGTTGAGAAGGTATTAATACTTACCTGGGGTCTGACTAAACCAAATTCCAGTAGGTGTATAATAATAGGAGAAAATAAAAGCTAGATGTTACAATGTACACATATGTATAACCACAACCATTCATGGGGAGAGACGTTAGTCAGCTAAATTAAAGAAAATGTACTAAAATAACATGAACAACACCACAATGTTTACATTGAATTAGTATAGGCTAACAGCATCTAGCTGTGTATGAAATGTTTACATATGCAGCAGCTGTATTTTTCTTTTGTATTTTTGTCCTTTGCAAAATAAACTTTAAGACAACAAATCTCATTGCAAATCATACAGTTGGCAGAAAATGTATTCCTTTACATTCATAAAGTTATTGCTGTGCATATAAATTTCCTATTACCCAGTAGGTTTTTATGACAAACATTTGAAATATTGGGACTTTGATTTCCCTGCCACGTAATGTGGAGACTGAGTGGCTGAAAAAAAAAACATACATATATTAAATCCAAGATGGCCATTTCTTGGATCTAGGGATCTTGAAGTAGGTATATATATATATCAGGTGTGTGAGGGGTCACATAAAACAAGTTTAAATAAGAAGAGTGATGTTCGATATCTGCATTTTCGGTCTTTTTTGGAGTGTC
>NC_056735.1:113796610-113871610 GCF_019279795.1 Protopterus annectens | reverse complement strand
CTCACTTCTTCGTTGATCTGGCTTTTAAACCTTGTATCCACCCCTAGTGTAACTTGAGCTTAATAAGCTCCTCCCTTTCTACACTGCTGTTGATATATTGAATTATTTCTTTGTCTTTATTTGTGCTTGTATTGAAAAAGTGCATTTTGCCTCTCATTTTCTGTTCTACTGATTTACTTGCTCTGAATTCATTATCTAGAAAACACGTATTTTCTGTAGTATCCACAAAGTCTCAAACAACCCACTAAACAAGTATAGTGGGTCCAAAAACCAAATAGTGTACGAAACTTCTCTGTGTGGAAGATTTTCAATTCAGAAATATCTAGTTAATCACTGTATATTAATAAGATCGGTTAATTGTATTAGAAGTAGCGAACTTAAACTCGTCTTAAGTAAAAAAATAATAAGAAAATATAATTTGAAATACTATACAGAATCACTAAGTATTCAAAAGTAATCCAAGCAGGGCAGATAGTCTTTTTCCAGTTGAAAATCCTTTATTAAGCACATAGAGAAACGATTCAAGTAAAACAAAAATAAAAGAATAATAGTTTCATCACAAACTTTCTATCTATACATATATATATGTATATATACTTCTTTTTATTAGGCACGGGAGTGGTTTATTGTGCTGTAAAACACAATGTATTGCTGGAACCTGTGTTCTGAGAGACTGCCTTTCAGATTATCTGCAAATATACAGAGCTGAGTATATATTTTTTTGGTTATACAGTTTGTTAATTGTTGTTTAGATCTCTGTTCAAACTGTTGTCTCACTGTTCTGAGAGACTGATCGGCAAATATACAGAGCTGAGAATATTTTTTTTGGTTTTAAAGTTTGTACTGTTAGCTGTTGCTTAGATCTCTGTTGAAACTGTTTTCCCCACCCTCCCCCATTTTCTGCCTTGTCTTCAGTTGGTATAGTAACAGCTGCATTCAAATTGCTGGAACCTGAGTTCTGAGAGACTGCCTTACATATTATCTGCAAATATACAGAGCTGAGTATATATTGTTTTGGTTATAGAGTTTGTTAATTGTTGCTTAGATCTTTGTTGAAACTGTTGTCTCACTGTTCTGAGAGACTGATCGGGAAATATACAGAGCTGAGAATATTTTTTTTGTTTTAAATTTTGTACTGTTAGTTGCTGCTTAGATCTCTGTTGAAACTGTTTTGTCCACCCACCCTCCCTATTTTTTGGTTTGTAGTTTAAATTTGGTGGCTTTTGCAGTTGGCCGCCCCACTGTAGATTTGATCTGGGACACTCCCCCAGGCCCATCTCTTTACTACATTCTACCTAATAAACTCTTTCTTCACTTGCTTTTAGTCCTTTTTAATTTAATAGCATTTTTTAAACTGTACTTGGTCTATTACTGCTGCATACTTGTGTGCTAGCTTGCTCTGCATGTGAATTGTTTTTACTACTGTTTTTGCTACTTTTCTGTAAAAAAAAAACTGTAAGCCTGTTTCCTACCTTTCCTGTAACTAGTGTTCCAGATAAAACATCATTTCAAATAAAGTGTAAAAAAGAAGAAAAAAATGTGTGATGATAAAAACAAAATATACACTTCTATTAGGAATTATTTACCATGGTATTTAAACCCAACTCATAAAATTAGATTTTACTCTTCCAGTTGGTTTTAAATACCATGGTAAATAATTTTAATAGAAGTAGATATTTAGTTTCTAACACACATTTTTTTTTTCTTTTTATTTTCTTCTTTTTTTCCACTTTATTTGAAATGATGTGTAATAACAATATTAACTAATTATACAATAATATCTTTTGTAGATAGTTTTTTAGGGTTGTTGTACACAGACCTGAAGAAGTCTTGAAGGACGAAAGTGATCTTTGTTAACAATAGGTTATGAGACTAGATTATAGATTTAGCTTATGTGTCACAGGCAGGTATAAGCCTAGCCTTAAGCAGCATTCTACCTTTGTCAAGGATGATGCCACAATACAAACAAAACATGAATGACTAACAATTGGCTTAGCTTCTGCTCTCAGTCCTAGGGGATCCAGTATCTGTCAGCCTGGGAAGACATAGTGGACAGGCCACACTGCTTTGCCAGAGATGTTCTGTACCCATCTCCTCTAGGCTTTCAGACACTAGTGAAGGAATTAACCACCCTTACTGTGTCTTTTTTAGGCAGTGTCAAAATAACCAACCCCCCCCCAACATAACAAAATCCTCCCTAGATAAACTCAAGGTACTGCTGCTTAATGCTAGGAGTTTAAACAAGAAACTGCACTGCTCTGAAGAACACCTAACTTTGGAAGACACTGGCATCTGTGCAATCACTAAGACATAGTTCAAAGGCACAGAAAGTACCCCATTTATGCAGGGCAACAATGTCTTCCATACATTTAGACCACAAACTGAGCATGAAAGAACCAAAGGAGGAGGTGTATCCATCTTCATTAAGGATAAGTACACCTCAAGAATGGTCTAACAGTAACAGTATGACTCTCTTGAGCTATTAAATGTCCTATTAACTATAGGCATAACCCCCTACCACATCATAGCTAGCTATAGGTCCCCCACCATAAACAGGAAAAGCATGCCACATACCTGGACTTACTGGAGTCACTTGCCATACAGCCCAGCACCTTACTCATGGGTGATTTTAATTATCCTACCATCAACTGGGAAACATACATGTCCACAGACATGCTGGCTCAGAGGTTCTTGGATTTTGTCAATACAAATGCTCTGGAACAGCTAGTCATCACACCCACAAGAGGCTCAAATGTCCTGGACATAGTAGTCACTAACATGGGAGAGCATTGCCCTCTCCCATGTCCTCCCTGGTAAGATTGGACTATAACTCAGTCTTGTTCAATGTCATTGTAAGACCAGATACCCCATCAAGCTGAAAAATGATTAAGAATTTTTCAAAGACAAACTACCTCCTATTAAGTGATGGTATAAGAAGTTTCAAAGCCCCCTCGAAGGCTGGTAACACAGACTCCTATGAAGAGGTGCACACCAATGCCCTGTATAACCACCTATGCAGTAGTATAGAATTGGCTATACCTGACCAGATTAAAACCAGGTCTTGCCAAAAAAACAAGCCACCCTGGTGGACCTCTAGTGTAAACAGACAACAAGAGAAAGAAACTAATCTCCAAGAACAACCAGGAACTGGCTCAGCAGAGGAAGAAACCCCTCTCTAACTTAAGTAAACAAATTAGAAATCTTGTCAAGTCCTCTAAAGCTAATTATGAAGCAAAAATAGCCTCCCTAGCTAAGAATAATCACAAGACATTCTTTAACTACATCCAAAATCTAAAAGGGAATACCCAGCTATGCACTGAACTTGTTGTGGTTGGCACCATCCATACTCAACTGGAATAGCCAACCTGCTATCTGACAGACTTGGAGCAATCTTCAACCCCTGTCCCATCCAGTCATCCCCCAAAGTATACATGCCACCATTCCTAAACCTATTATCTCAAGAGGACAGGTCATCTCAGCACTCTCTGAGGCCAAAAACATGGCATTAATGGAACCAGGCAACATGTCAGGTTATCTGTTAAATTACTTAAAACATGACTTAGCAGACCCACTTGGGTCCCTGTTTAACCACAGCCTGCAAACTGGCTATGTTCTGGTGGAATAGAGGACAGCAACAGTAAACCCACCGCATAAAGGGGGACCAGCAAGCAACTCTGGGAAATATAGGCTCATAAGCTTGACTAGCCTCATCTGCAAGCCCATGGAAAGAATCATTATGGACCTTATTAACAAGGACATAGGTAATCTCCAAACTCTGGACCCAACCCCTTCAGATTCATTAAAGTTAGATCATGCCTGTTAAACATGGTTGACTTCTTTGGGAAAGTCATCAAAGCTTTAGACAAGGGAAAGACAGTTTATAATGCCTATCTTGACCTAGCTGAGGCATTTGACACAATACCCTACTCAGGTATTACAGAGAAACTCTCTCAACTGGGAAAGAAATCCTACATTACCAGATGGTTAGCCAATTGGCTCACTGACAGGACACATACTGTCAAATTGGGTGACTTCACCTCTAGAAAAAGACCAGTCACAAGTGACGTACCACAGCTTTCTGTGCTGGGCCATTTACTATTCAGAATTTATTTCTCAGAAGTCCAGGCAACCTTCAACAGCATGTGGCTGGCCAAATTCAGTGGAAATTATAAATTGGGAGAAATCATTGAGTGCCCCAAATGATGTTAATATACTACAGATAGGGTTAACATAGAAAATGATTGGTGCCAAAGCCATGGATTAAAGCAAAATGAAAAAAAATGCATTATTATTATTCCCATTCAGAAAGTTGACATCCATGCTAATTACATTATAGACATGACCTTCCTCCTAAGTGTAGTCCCAATGGTACATGATCTGGGTACTCAGGTTGATAGCAATCTGAACTTTGACCACCATGTATCCACAGTAGTAAGGCAATCCTTCTATGTGGCACATCTTATAAGTAAAGGCATCACATCTAGATCTGAGGAAGTTATAATTCCATTATTCTCAGTGCTCATCAGACCAATAATTGAGTATAATTCTCAGTTTTGCATGTACCTCACCAGACACCTGCAAGAATTGGAGAGACCACAGAAATTACACGGTACACAAAATAAGTCTTATGTAGAAAGACTGAAAGCTCTGTCACTGTATTCTATCTCCTACAGGTTGCTAAGATGTGACCTGTGTGTGGCTTATAGGGTAGTCTTTGACCTGATGCTGATGGAAATGCTACACATTTGTAAATCAAACTGCATGAGGGTCACTCACTCATAGGTTCATAGGTGTATACTAGGCTAATAGCCCTAGAGCCTTTACAAGCCTAACCCATAGGATTACCCTGGCATCGTGCCACCCGACCTTAGTTCCCAGTGCCTCTGTCAAGTAGAGCCACTGGAGTGAGCACCAGGGTGAATTTTCTATTTCCTATCCACTCACTCATATATGAGAAGTCTGAGAAGTCTATTCCATAGCATGGGCAGTCTATGGGTTATGAACCTGTCCCTCCAGCTTGTTCTGTTGATTGCAGTAATGAAGTTGAGGCCTCTGGACCATGTAGTGCGGAAGGAGTGGTATTTCTTTAGATGTAGCAGAGCTGGGTCAGACATGGCTTTGTAAGTCAAACAGAGATTGCCTATAAGTAGGTGATATGAGACAGAAAATAGTTGGAGTTTTTTGAGTCTGTCCATATAGGACACATGTTTAAGGCCCAAGATTGTCTTTGTGAGGTAATTTTGCGGCCTCTCCAGTTGCTGTAGGTGTCTAGTGAGGTACATGCCAAATGGGGCATTGTACTCAATGATTGGCCTAATGAGGGAAAAGTAGAGGGAGACAATGACCTCTTTCTTCCTGGATGTAAAACCCTTAGTAATGAGATGTGCCACATAGAAGAACTTTCTCACTACAGTAGCAATGTGGTGGTCAAAAGAGTGGTTGCTGTCAACCTGTGTTCCCAGATCTCTTATGATGCCTTCTGTATTCAGTGAACTACCATCGATGTGGTAATTAATGGGAACCATTTTTTACCAAAGGGGATGACTACACATTTTTTTGGCATTGAGCTTAAGGCCATGGTTCTGACACCAGTCATTGGTCTCAGTGAAGCCTTTCTGTAGGATATCAACATTATTTGGGGAGTTAATTATGGCTCCCAACTTGCAATCATCTCCGAACATTGTCAGCCAGAGTCTCTTCATGTTGGCCTGAACTTCAGAGAAGTAGATACCAAACAGGAGAGGACCCAGGACCAAACCCTGTGGGACTCCACTTGTGACTGGTCAACAGTCTGACTTGGAGTCAGCTACTTTCACACTGTGTATTCCATCTGTGAGCCAGTTTGCAACCCAACTAGTGATATAGGGGTTGATGCCTAGTGTATTAGTTTTTCTATGATTCCTGAGTGGGGAATGGTATCAAAGGCTTTGGCCAGATCAAGGTAAGCTGTATGAACCACCTTGCCTTGATCCACAGCCCTGGTGACTGAGTCAAAGAAGTCAACCAGGTTGAGCAGGCATGATCTTCCCTTCACAAAACCAAACTGTGTGGGATCCAGAGTTTGGAGGTTCCCTATATCTTTGTTTATTAGGTCCATGATGATGCGTTCCATAGCTTTGCATATCAGACTTGTCAGGCTAATGGGGCGATAGTTCCCAGGGTCTGTAGTCACTCCTCCTTTGTGGAGAGGGATGACTGTAGCAGTGCACCATTCGGTAGGGACAAAGTCTGAGGTGAGGCTGTGATTGAACGGGGCACACAGGTGAAGTGCCAGTCCACTCTGTAGTTCATGTAGAACACAGCCAGGGATATTGTCAGGTTCCATAGAAGCTGTATTCTTGGCCTTGGATAGTGTTGTTTTAACCTGTGTAGCAGTAATACTGGTGCCTGTTAATCTACTGGTATTGTGATTGGTCATTTGGTGGGGGAGAGAGGGGTAAAGTTGGCACTGAATCTGTTGGCCAATATATTGCAATATCTGTTGGCTCTGTATAGGAGGTGTCATTTTGCAACAGGTCCGAGCAAATCTGGGTATTGCCATGGAGATTCATTACATGACTATAGAAGGTCTTGTAAGACGATCTGCTGCAATTCTGTTTTCATAACTAACTTTAGAGTATTTGATGAGGGATCTCATCTTTTTGTTGAGGCTGATAAGGGAGTTTTTCCAGTCTTGGGACTTCATCTTATTCCTCATCAGTTTCTTCCTTCTGTTTGTAGAGTTTGTTTATGGCAGGGGCCCACCAGATTGGCTTCCTTTTTTGGAGGAGAGCATCTTGGTTCTGTTGGGTATGGCGAGATCCATGCATTTGTGTACGTGTTTGTACAGGGCATTAGTGTATGATTCAGTGGTCATGCAGCTGTTCTCCAATTGCATGGGTGCCGTGAAGTCAGCCACCTCTGTTTTTAGGAGCCCAGAGTTAGCTTTGGAGAAGTTTTTCATGGTGATTGCCTTTTACAGGGGGGTGGAAGGGATGTGGATTTCCAAGGTGATTAGTTTGTGGTCAGATCTAACCACGGAGGAGTTGACTATTGGTACAGAGCAACAGTCACCCATGTTAGTAATGACCAGGTCAAAGATGTTGCTACCTCTAGTGGGGGTAAGAATAAGCTGGTCCAGGGCATTGGAATTAATGAATTCCAGGAAATGTTGGGCACGTGTATATGTGCATGAGTAGTTTTCTCAGTTAATGGAGGGGTAGTTGAAGTTGCCCAGTATGAGACTGTTAGGTTGGACCCTAATATTCTTCAGGGTGCTTAAGAACATGGAGTGTGAGTCTTGGATCATGGTTGGGGATCTATAGCAGGCTATAACCTGAATTGCTGTCTTACTCAATATTAGCTGCACCCGAAGTATCTCTGATGCGTCATGTTGGGCTACCAGTCTGGAGGTGTGCGCATCCTTTATGAATATGGAAACACCACCTCCTTTGGAGCTTCAGTCCAAGTTCTGGGGCCAAAAGGTATGGAATGAGTTATAGCCTGGCAGTGCAGAGGTGCTATCTGCTGCCTTGAACCAGGTGTCTTGTTACAGCACAAATGTCGATGTTCTCAATTTTAAGGAGTGCTTCAAGCGAGTGCATTTTGAGATGTAGACTTCTAGCGTTGAGCAGCATGACCCTCAGATTGCATTTGTTTGTAGCTGTTATGGTGGTAATTTGGTCTTTGTAACACCACCTAAAAAAGGCACTATAGGGGTGGCAAGAGCCTTGGCTAGTATTCGGAAGCCCAGGGGGTGACAGATGCAGGCCATCTCTGGCAAAGCATCTAGGTCTGTCAATCATGTCATCCCAGGCAAACAGATACTGGATCCCCTTAGAATGACACCAGAAACTTAGCCAATTGTTAAAATCAGTCATTTTCTGCTTGTACTGTGGTATCATTCTGGGTGATGGTAGGAGGCTGCTCAGGGCTAGGGTCATACCCGTCTGGGCTCCATAATCCGAGAGCTCCTCCATGTCTCTTTTCATGTAGTCCAGGGAGGTACATTTCAGGTCATTCACACCCACATGTACAATGACAGAGTCATATTTGTACCTGTTGTAGAGGGACCTGAGTGTGTGAGTTATGTGGCGGATCCTAGCACCTGACAGGCAGCTGACTGTTACTTTCTCCTTATTCAACCTAGTGAGTGGGAGATCAGTGTGCCTCACTATTGAGTCACCTATGACTAGTGTGTTGGGCATGCTGTTTTGCCTTAGGGGCTTTGGTTGAGTGGCACACTGTTTAGGAGAGTTATGTGTCTTGTGATTAGTGTTGTGTTGTGGTGGTTGAGTGCATTTCTGCCTTGGAGGTCTCTGCTGTTTTTGTAGATTTTTATT
Organism: Protopterus annectens; assembly: GCF_019279795.1. Taxonomy (NCBI): domain Eukaryota; kingdom Metazoa; phylum Chordata; order Ceratodontiformes; family Protopteridae; genus Protopterus; species Protopterus annectens. The sequence continues at coordinate 113,863,289 of NC_056735.1, read as the reverse complement.
GAGAGCCTCCACGAAGGTGGGTGTGTGGTTTGTGTTTTTATGTGAAGGCAGTGCTGGTGTGTGTTCTGGAGGGCTATTTGTTTCATGTGATGTGGTGCAAGTCATGACCTTCGCCTCTTGACCATCTATTCTGGTCTTGGCTGGAGAGTGCATGGCTTCCAGTTTGGATATATAAGTCCATCTCTCGCAAGTCTGAGCATTGAGAGGTAAGAGGAGAGGGTTGTCAGTGTACATGAGGCAGTTGTTACATTGTCTCAGGATGACCATGTTCACCAGATTAATAGGAGAAAGCACAGGGAATTGACCTTTAGACATGCCTAGAGGGGTGGGCATTAATAATAAGTACTGGAGCTGTTTCCTTGTAGAATGTTTAGTGCTGGTAGCACTTTTGTGTGCTGCAATAATTGCTACAAGACTTCTGGTAAAGTGCTAGTAAAAGTGCAGGAGAGCAGAGAACTAGCAGATCTAAGGGAAAAATTGAAGAGCACTGCTCAAAAGCTTACAAAAGTTCCTGGATACAGTAAATCTGTATCTGGACTACACTAGTTCCAGGAAACATTTTTTTTTTTATTAGCAGAAAGTGAAGAGACAGAAGATAATGAGGTAATTCACTATGCAGATGCTAAAGGGGTGGGCCTAAGCTAAAGGGGTGGGCCTTTGCTAAGTTCTCACTATTAACAGTAGAATGAGCTGATGTAATGTGACTGGGGGAGTGACCAGTATCAACTTTATACCAGAGGCGAGCAACTCAAAGCCACCAAGACATAAGACCACCACAAAAACTGGGTGAGAGGGTGGGAAAAAAACAGTTGTAGAGATTACAGAGATATTAAATCAAAAGTGCAGACGATAATTGAGAATAAACTGTTATCTTTAAAACACTGGCTATTTAAGGCACAAAAACAGAAACCAGACAAATTATCCAAACAATAATAGTTGCAGGAATGCCCTGGCTAGATTAAGGTCATGCTGGAGAGATAGATACATCTCACAGAGACTGCCTTTTCTCCGGAATAAGTTTCCATTTCGTGTGAAACAGAGTCCCACCCTGACCATCTTCAAATGCAACCTAAATCAATGGATGGGTGATCACAAATTCACTCCTGGGATAGCACCCATGTCCCTCCTGGACAGAGGAAGTCGGTATTAACTACCACAGACCCTTACCTCTGCGAATATCACTCAGCTAACCACCAACAACTGGGGCAATTCAGAATGTACAAAAATGAGAAAAAGAGGCCTGATACTGTGTGTTACTGATGTCTCAATAGACAGTCTAAAAGAACACCGTTTATACAGGCGTATCAAACTATAATACAAAGATATGATCGAAACCTTCAACTATTTGACCGGAATCAAAAGGATCCAAGAGAATTATTCAAATTCAAAAGGAAGATGCACATGAGCAGAACAGCAAAAGTGAAGATATCAGTAAACAGCTCAGAAGAATTCCTCAGAAAGGGTGGTAAATAGCAGGGCAGCCTTCTATAGATGTGCAGGTATCAGTATCAGAGATTGTTAGTATGTGTGAGAAAGGCAATGTGCTATTCTAAGAAGGCCCAAGAGACAGAGATGATAAGTAGTTTTAACATTTTAGCAGATAAGCAGGAAAATTAATCAGCTTGACAGTTTATGTAAAGTTCTCCTTAAATACCACCAAAGTTGGCACTTATCTTTGTTTTTATATCAAATAAGCATGTTTAAATGAGCTGTCACAATGTACCATAACAGTTAGTTGGAAAGAAAATGATTACAATACAAGTTTCAACAGTTTCAGACTTTCTAAAACTTGTAGGAATATTATTTTCAATATTGCAGGTCCTGCTAAAAGGAGGTGAATATTGTCTTGGTCATTTAATATGTAGAAAAATGTGAAACTTAATTTCTCTTAGAAGAATATCTGTAGAAAGTGGTGGGAGTTTTAACGGGCAGAGATGCTCACTTGTATTACGTGCCATGTATCAAAAGATGGCTTACACCTGCCAAGTAGTAAGTCACACTCATGTCTTGCATGCATGCAAATGTATTTTACCATCACTGCTGCCATAAGAAGTAGCAGCTCTGTACTGGCATACAGCGATAACGACCTGACTATGACACACATAATGTACATTTCATTAACAGCTCGTACACCTTCTAGGGATGCTGTGGGTGAAGAAAGATCTGCCTGCTTGTCTTTCTTCATGGGGAGATACAGAGGGTGTACTAGAGTGGACAGGTCACTTTTAGTGGCCTGCTGTAGAATGGGAGAAGTGAATTCTAGCTAAGCTAGGCTTGCAGGTGGGATTGGAAAAGTATACATAAAAGTTGTTGATCTATCTCTTTGTTGCATTGGTTTTGTATGTTGTAAGCTTATTGAGTATATTAATCGTTATGTGCTATCATCAAATGCTTTTTTATTGATAGCAGCATGCACTTAATGTGCTGTTTTGCTAGGGTAATGTTGGGTTAGTTTACATTGCTTGAATTGGCTTGTAGTTACTGCTGGTGGTTTAAATAAATGTACGCTGGTAGTGTTTTCTGAGATTTTACCCTACTTTTGCCAGTGCATTGTTTGAAGGAATGCCAGCACTGATTTTTATTATTCTGGGAGAGTTCTCCCTTTCTCCGTTTGATTTAACCTTGAGGTTGGTATAAGCCTAGTAGTGTGTGTGTGTGTGTGTGTGTGTGTGTGTGTGTGTGTGTGTGTGTGTGTGTGTGTGTGTGTGTGTGTGTGTGTGTGTGTGTGTGTGTGTGTGTGTGTGTGTGTTTCCACCTACCTGACTGCCTTTCTGGATTTTTAAGGAATGTGATTTTAGATGGGTTATGTATGATAAGTGGACATTTGGGGATGTGTACATATGATTGCTTTACATAGAGCCATCTTGGAAGCACCACTTTATAGGAGAAGGAGACAGAGTAATTTCCTGGATGACATTCTGTTACAACACAGGGCACACAGAGTGAAAACACATAACACTCCCACTGCTGAAGTCAACTTTTGTCTGTCAGGCTCTCCCATCTCTTATGTAGCTTACTATTAAAGTTATAGAATGTAGCTGACAATGCCAGCTGGAAAAAAAAATTTGGTCTAGTCAATGAAGCATAAACAAGAATGGACAGGTTCTCATGGTGGGTGCAGTTAATCCACAGCAGAAGCACAGAACCCCAACACATCATGCAAAGGGTTGTAAAATAAAAATCTGTAAAGTATCTTCAAATTATATTACTTCTTCTTGCAAAATGAATGATAGCATATAAATAGAACTCAGCTGTCTTGCTGCATTCTTTTCTCGCCATGACTGAATCCAATGCTATTACTGACTACACAGACATTTCTCTTTAACTTGCTTTCAGTGCAGATGGCTGGGTTGTTTGATCACCCAATTACTTGGCTGTGCTCTTACTGACTGACAACTGCAAACTGACCATCCAGGAATAAATCCACTATTTATTTTATCTGGCATAGTTTCTTTGGCATAATTCCTGTTTTTCCTGGCACTTTTCCTGTTTTTTCCTGGCACTTTATATCACTGTGCACATGAAAATCAAAGATAAACTGATACAATACCTGATACACAAAATAAACTATTTGATTACAGCATTTGACTGCAGGTGAGAAGTACCTAATTTGTTAGTGCCGCCACTCTTTTATATTTCTTTCAGTAGCATTTTTTCACCTTATCCCATTACTCACCTGAAGGTCCTCTCACCTTGTTCAGCTGACAGCTCACAACGTTAACATCTTACTCTGATTAAGCCACTGGGGGCTTCCTCTGCTGATCGTGTCTTACAAAGCGCTAGACAAATTGGTAATTCCATTCACTCACATTGCTTCATTGTCCTCAGTCCATTTTTATTTTTGTGTAAATGTGGCCCGAGTTACTGAAAACACGGCTGGTTTATACATTATTAATCTAACTGGCATTTTATTGTGTCAGTCTCCAAGGGAAGTCTGTATTCTTTGTGGTAAAATATTCATTGCTAGCCGAGTGTCATGCACCTCAAACGTTTAATTCTTATTCTATTAAATTGCTGATCAGCCTGTCTGCTGCAGCCATAAGATACAGGTCACACATCTTCCCTTAAGAATTACAGGGCATCGCCGTTTGGCCTGTCTGTATAAGTGCTTCCCCCTTTATCCTTCTCCATATCACCTTTTACAAAGGGCATACCACATAATACATATTCAGTAGTAAATCTCCATATACCTTCTCTTTGTTAAGAGATTTTATAGGATTATTATTTTCCCCCCTTCCCATCCTGATAGACGTTTACTACATTTCAGTCGTTACATTTTCAGAGTTAATTTGTTCCTGTTAATGGGGTTTATGAAAACCATAGTATCTTTAAAGGATATCACTTCTTCTTCTGTTTCAACAGCTAATGACTAGTCACTACAGGTAAAAGGCCTTCTTTTTATTTATGACATTTCTAGAGTGCTGTGGTACCAAGATAAATCAATTACAATATTGAATCTGTCAGATAATAGTAATTCAGAAGCTATGAGACACAATACATCACTTCCAAACTACAGAGACACATCACACCCAAAACAGACACACACACACACACACACACACACACACACACACACACACACACGCACGCACGCACGCACGCACACACACACACACACACACACACACACACACACATACCTGTACAGACACATACATGCGCATATGCACACACACAACCTGTACACAGAAACACATGTACATTTACACACACACACACACACACACACACACACACACACACACACACACACACACACACACACACCTGTACACAGAAACACATGAACATGTACACACACACAGACACACAGACACACACCACAAAACCATGAGTATTTTACACTTATTTGCTGTTTACATCTAAGACAGTTTCAAAGAGCATGGTATGACATCACCATTTACGTGGTTAGTATTAATCACACAGTCATTTCATCTACACTACAGTAGTTACTTCATTTTGTTAAGCATTTGGCTTCCAGTAGTTCATAGGTTCATACTAGGCTATCTGCCCTAGGGCATTTATAAGCCTAGCCAGAATGTGTTTGGCTTTCACCACCCATTTTAAATTTATTTTGCTATGCCCTTTTTCGAGGTTAGTATACTGTGCCTCTGTCTAACAGTGACACAGAAGTGATACCCGGGGTAAACCTACGATCTCCCATCCACTCATCAAGATTCCTCTTGAAGAGAGTCAGTGAGGGACTCTGCCTAACCTGGACTGGGATTTTATTCCAGAGTGAAGGGAGCCTCTGGGTTATGAATCTGTCCCTCCAGCATGTCCTATTTATTTCAGTGCTGAGGTTCAAATCTCTCGAGCACGTAGCTCGATGGGATTTGGATTTTCTGAGGTGCAGCATGTCCATTAATTCCGGGTTGGACATGGCTTTATACGTCAAGCACAGATCGCCTCTGAACAGGCGGTATGCCACTGAGTAGAGCTGGAGTTTCTTTAACCGGGCAGCATATGGCATCTGTTTGAGCCCTTTGATCCTCTTGGTGAGGTACTTTTGGGATCTTTCCAGTTGCTGCAGGTGTCTGGTATGGTACATCCCAAACGGGGCATTGTACTCAATTATGGGCCTGATGAGGGATGAGTAAAGAGGCACGATGACCTCCCCTGACCTAGATGTGAATCCCTTCATGATTAGGTGGGCTATATAAAATGTTTTTCTAACCACTTTGGCCACGTGGTTGTCAAATGAGAGATTGCTATCAACTTGGGTCCCCAGGTCCCTAATTACTTCTTCTGTACTTAATGGATTACCACCTATGTGGTAATTTGTGGGCACTTTGTTTTTGCCAAAGGGGATGACTATACACTTTTTGGCATTTAGCTTGAGGCCATGGCTCTGGCACCAGTTGTCTGTTTCTATGAGGCCCTTTTGGAGGATGCTTGTGTCGGCTGGAGAGTTGATTATGGTGCCCAGTTTGCAGTCATCTGCAAACTTGGTCAGCCACAGTCCTTCTGTGTTGGCCTGTACCTTCGAGAAATGTATACCGAACAAGAGAGGTCCCAGGACTGAGCCTTGTGGGACACCGCTTGTAACTGGTTTGGAGTCTGACATGGATCCAGAAATTCTAAACATGTGGGTTCTGTCCTTGAGCCAGTTTGCAATCCATCTAGTGACATAGGGGTTTATATTTAAGCTGGTGAGCTTATTTCTAATGCCCGAGTGGGGTATTGTATCGAAGGCTTTTGCGAGGTCCAGGTAGGTTGTGTGGACCACCTTCCCCTTGTCAATCGCCTTGGTGACTGCTTCAAAGAAATTAACCAGGTTTAAGAGGCAGGATCTGCCCTTAACAAAGCCGAACTGGATAGGATCCAGTGTCTGTAGGTCCCCAATATCTTTATTTATGAGGTCCATGATGATCCTTTCCATAGCTTTGCAGACCAAGCTAGTCAGGCTTATGGGGCGATAGTTTCCAGGATCCATTGAGGCACCACGTTTATGGAGAGGGACCACTGTTGCTGTACGCCACTCTTTGGGCACATATCCTGTAGTAAGGCTGAGATTAAACAGTAGTTTTATGTTTGGGTTTAGCTCTTTATGGAGTTCATGTAGGACGCAGCCCGGGACACCGTCTGGTCCCATTGATGCTGTGTTTTTTGCTTTGGAGAGGGTGGCTCTTACCTGAGCATCTGAGATGTCAGGGGGGCAGCACTCTGCTGGGATAGATATTTGCCCTTTTGGTGGGGAGGGGGGGAGTTTGCACTGAACCTGTCAGCTAGGATGTTGGCAATGTCTGTGGGTTCAGTGTATTTTTTGTTATTTTGGACTAATTCTGAGCATATCTGGGAATTACCACCCAGGTTCCTAACATAAATAAAGAAAGCCTTGTGATTATCCTTAGTGTCCTGTGCAATTTTTCTCTCGAAGCTGGCCTTAGACAATTTTATGAGTGCCCGTAGTTTTTGCTAATACTGATCAGTGATGCCTTCCCTTTTTGGGATTTTGCTCTATCATTTAGTAGCTTCCTCCTTCTATTGTATAGTTTGTTTATGGCTGGGGTCCACCAGACAGGATGTCTGCCTTTGGAGGATTGGGTCTTGGTTTTATTTGGGATTGCATGATCCATGAATTCCTGAAGGTGTTCATAGAATGTATTTATAAAGGATTCTGCGGTCTGGGCTGTATTTTCCACAGGCCCGGGGGCTTTGAAGGATTCCACCTTGGTTTTGAGGAGTATGAAATTTCCTTTAGAGAAGTTTTTCACTGTGGTTTTCTGGGCAGTGGATGGGGTCGGGATGTGAATATCCAGTGAGATTACTTTATGGTCTGATCTTACCAGTGAGGGATACACTTCTGGTCTGGAGCATAGAGTCCCCATGTTGGTGATGATCAGGTCCAGTATGTTTTCCCCTCTTGTGGGAGTGGTAACAAGTTGTTCCATAGCATTTGAGTTTATAAATTCTAGGAACCTTTGGGCTAGGGTGTTGGAGCTAGAGTAATGCTCCCAGTCTATGTTTAGGTAGTTGAAGTCACCCAATATAATGGTGTTTGGAGAGACTTTCATATTTTCCAGTGTTCTCAGGAAGGCCAAGTGGGGTTCCTGGGTTTGGGAGGGTGGTCTGTAGCAGGCTATAAACTGGAAAGCAGTTTTACCCACTGTTAGTTGCACATGGATTGTCTCTGATGCTTCGTGTTTTGCCACCAACCTGGAGGTGTGGGTATCTTTGATGAATATCGATACTCTCCCTCCTTTTGTGGTTCGGTCCACATTTTGGGGCTGAAAAGCATGGTATGAGGTATAACCTGGTAGTGCTGGGGTGCTCTCGGGAGCCCTGAACCAGATTACTGTTACTGCACAGATATCGATGTTCTCCATGCTAAGGAGAGTTTTGAGTGCGTGCATCTTGAGGTTTAGACTTCTGGCATTGAGTAGCATTACTCTTAGTTTCTTATCCTTTGTGATACCTATGGAGGTGGGTTTGTCTTTTGAGCCTTGCCTAAAAAAGGCACTATGGGGGTAGTAAGAGCCTTTGCCAATATCCGAAAGCCCAGCGGTGACAGGTGTCATAGTATCATAGCTTGCAGTGTTTGACTACTAATCAAGTAAAACTGAAGTGCCTGTATGTCTGAGCTCAACGTATGAGGGTATTTGTGACTTAACCCAAGGATCATTGCCATACAGTTAAGGGGAATATTTAATTTTTTGTATTGTACCTGGAAATTATAATGGGACAGTTTACAAAGTCTTTGCCAAAGAGCAACATAATAAATATCATGCATGCATGCATGTCTAAAAAATGACAAATTTTCATTTAGCTACATACATGATGCCTGTCAGTGAAATAGATGAGGCAGTCTTTAAAAAAATAGTGTGGAAGGTGCGGCAAAGGAGTTCTGATTAAAAATTAAAAGTGTCTGCACATAAACCTCAATCTCCAAAAGTAAAAGTACTGCACAGCTTGTAATGAAACATCACATATTGAATCTACAGAACCCCCTTACTCATAGTCAGTGTACAAACATATATGTTGCACGATTCATGTATTGAACTACACAGCCCCCTTAGACACAGTCAGTATACAAACATATATGTTGCACGATTCATGTATTGAACTACACAACCCCCTTACTCATGGTAAGTATACAAACATATATGTTGCACGATTCATGTATTTAACTACACAACCCCCTTACACACGGTCAGTATACAAACATATATGATGCATGATTAAATTAGACTAGATTCTGCAGGTGTAACTCTGTGCACATTTTTGGAGACTTTATCAAATATTTGACAACAGCCATAAAAAGAGCGAATTGAAAATGGACATAATCGCTCTGGAATTGCTGCAATATATGCATGGCTACTAAGTATACAGGTATGTCTGCAAATTCAGCTGCAAGTTGTTTGAAGTCTTGCTTAAACATATTTTTGAGGTTATTAGCTGTGATCCATAAAGAACCATAGGTGCAAAGAAGTCTGTTACACTGATTTGTGCAATGAAATACTTTTAGACATTTCATACTGCAATTCTTTAGTGTCACTTTGCTAAGCACCCTGCCTTATTATATTGGACATGCAGGTAGTATTGCCCAGTGGGTGAGCAGCACCTGTCCCCTATTACCTGTAAGCATTGGACATGCAGGTAGTATTGCCCCAGAGGGTGAACAGCACCTGTCCCCTATTACATGTAAGCATTGGACATGCGAGTAGTATTGCCCCAGAGGGTGAACAGCACCTGTCCCCTATTACATGTAAGCATTGGACATGCAGGTAGTATTGCCTCAGTGAGTGAGCAGCACCTGTCCCCTATTACATGTAAGCATTGGACATGCAGGTAGTATTGCCCCAGTGGGTGAGCAGCACCTATCCCCTATTACTTATAAGCACTGGACATGCAGGTAGTATTGCCCGAGTGGGTGAGCAGCACCTGTCCCCTATTACATGTAAGCATTTGACATGCAGGTAGTATTGCCCCAGTGGGTGAGCAGCACCTATCCCCTATTACATGTAAGCATTGGACATGCAGGTAGTATTGCCCCAGTGGGTGAGCAGCACCTGTCCCCTATTACATGTAAACATTGGGCATGCAGGTAGTATTTCCCCAGTGGGTGAGCAGCGCCTATCCCCTATTACTTGTAAGCATTGGACATGCAGGTAGTATTGCCCCAGTGGGTGAGCAACACCTGTGCCCTATTACATGTAAGCATTGGACATGCAGGTAGTATTGCCCCAGTGAGTGAGCAGCACCTCTCCCCTATTACATGTAAGCATTAGACATGCAGGTAGTATTGCCCCAGTGGGTGAGCTTCACCTGTCCCCTATTACATGTAAGCATTAGACATGCAGGTAGTATTGCCCCAGTGGGTGAGCAGCACCTGCCCCCTATTACTTATAAGCATTGGACATGCAGGTAGTATTGCCCCAGTGGGTGAGCAGCACCTGTCCCCTATTACATGTAATCATTGCAACAGTGGACAAACCAGGTATACAAGACTGTTCAATTTGGTAATAAACTGGTCAAAAATGTTGATATTGGTTAAATGTAACAAAAGACAATAGGATTAAAAGAAATGCTTATCTGGTGATCAAAGTGAAACCAGGTAAAATAAGATCCAGGGCTCTGGCTCTGGCTCTGATGTCCCTCCAAGCTCTACCTGGTGTTGTTTCCTAGTAGATATACAAGCATCACAGGGCAGCATCGTTTCTGTAGACTAAATTTACAGCCATCAGCTCAGCTGCTGAAAATATTTCATTTCAGCTCTGCCTGTGTATCTGATCTCCCATAAATTTGGATTGACATTTTTAACTAACTACTGTTTCAGTGGCACCACAGGTATGCTGTCTAGTTCTACTGAACTCCTTAATCTCTGCATCTCCATGTGCCTCGTTCTTTTGGTATTTGGAATGGCATCTTCTTTTTACCAGGAGCTCTGCGATGCAAACATGTAGACATCGTACATCATGCACCACCATGTTTCTGTAACTGCTCATCTTACTTGTTGAACAGCCTGGAAATTCTGGTTAGCATGCAGGTTACTTTTCCTACTTATCAGAACGATTTCCTGGTCTACATTCAGTTAAACATAGCACCCTTCCCCCGATTTGGGAGACATGGGGAAACCTGCGCTTTTGCTGCCATCCGGTTGAGTGTCCACCCTGAGCACATTACCTGACCTTACTTGTTACATAAGGCCTCCGGGAAAGAGAGGTGTCCCTGTGACATGCCAAGATTGCACACTAAAATAGGTGATAACAAACAGGTAGTGGTCAGTCTAAAACTCTGCAAGTAGCTCTAAATATCAAACAACTGCTGATTGTTTTCACCAGAGGCATTAACGGCTACAGTACAAACATAAAACATGTACACAGTTTTAATAAAAACTGTGACATTGGTTGCAGGATTGTGTTTGTCATTAGTGTCCTGCCAATGTAGATTTCTTCAGGTTATTTAATCTGTTTTTCCATCCTCACTTCACTCATTGATCATAGGCTGCTCAAAACACTGTTACCACTTCAAAGTCAAGTCTTCGCATGTACTAGTCACAGCCCTCGGGTAATGCAATGGGGCTGGGGTCCTCCATAAGCAGGAAGGAAGAGACTCATTGCTCAGAGTGTGTGATGAGGAGAGCATCAAGGGCATGCATGGGCATCTGGCCAAGCTCCACATGGCAGAAGTGGATTTTCATGTGGCTGTCCCAGCTCATCTTTGGATATATATACACATGTGCTGCGGAATGAACCAGAGTATTCCTGATCAAAGTATATTCCTATATCAAGACATTATGCAGCCCCACCAAGCCAGACAGTGTTCCCTTAAAAATTTGAGCTCCTTACTCCCAGGATATAGTGTCTCATATCATCTAGGGTCATCTCCTGACTTAAGCATATTCAAATTTCCCTACAAATGAAATGTAAATTCATCTGTCTTTCTGCACATTTGAAAATACCATATCAAAGATTGCTTTACAGGTTCATAGGTGTTTACTAGGCTAGTGACCTCAAGGGCCTTTTCTAAGCCTAGCCATGCATCCCAAATATCTGACAAGTTCTGGTACCCTTGATAAGTGTAAGCAGGGGATTTGGAGAGGAAACATTTACAAGCAGGAGCCTGGGAGATGAATCATTTATAGGTTGTCTCTGTCCATTAGAGACATAGGTGCCAAACCAGGGATGAATTTACTGTTGTCCATCCTTTTGTCCAAGTTGCAATTGAATTGGGTAAGGGAGAGATACTGCTTCACTTGGATAAGAAGCCTATCCCAGAGATTGGGTAGTCTCTGGAATACATACCTGTCTCTCAAGCAGGTCCTATTTATATCCCAGGCAAGGTCTAAGTCTTTAGAATGGATAATTCTTGTGTTGTTTGTTTTGTGGATATGCAGGAGGTCTGAGTGGGGTCTGACAATGCCTTGTATGCCAGACATAGGTCTCCCATCAACAGCCTGTAGAAGACAGAATACAGGTATAGGGCCTTGAGGCTGTCTGCATAGGACATTTTACTTATGACCTGTATTCTTTTAGTGAGGAACTTCTGTGGACATTCCAATTGTTGCATATGCCTGGTTATGTACATACCAAAGGAGGCATTGTACTCAATGATAGGTCTGATGAATGTCGAATACAGTGAAACAATGACTTTCTTGGACCTAGATGCCATACATTTGTTTATATGTTGTGCAACATAGAATGATTTCCTTACTACTGTAGACATGTGATGGTCAAAGGCTAGATTGCTGTCTATGTGCGGTAAGGGGTGCATTATCAATATGATAGTTACCAGAGGAGGATGACTTCCCTAAGGATGCTATTATGCATTTTGTGGCATTTAGTTTTAGCTCATGTCTCTGACACCAGTTGTTTGTCTATGTCAGCCTTTCCTGGAGATCATTTGTGTTAGTGTGGGATTCAATGACAACTCCTATTATGCAATCTTCTGCAAATTTAGTCAGCCAGAGACCATTGACATTGGCCTTGACTTCAGAGAAGTAAATGCCAAAAAGGAGCAGTCCAAGGACTGAACTCTGAGGGACTCCACTTGTGAATGACCTCTTTGTAGAGGTGGAGTCCCAAATTCTAACTTCCTGGGTCCTGTCTGTGAGCCAGTTGGCTAGCTACCAGGTGACATACAGGTTTGTACGTAACCTCATGAGTTTGTCAACAATGCCCGAGTCAAGTATTTTGTCAAATGCCTTGGCCATGTCACGGTAGGCAGAGTGAGCCATTTTACTCTCATCCGTTGCTGTGGTGACCTTCGCAAAGAAGTCCACCAAGCTGAGTAGGCATGATCTGCCCTTGACAAAACCGGACTGGGTTGGGTCCGGTGACTGGAGGTTTATCATTATTGATCATTGCCGTGATAATTCTTTCCATGGCTTTGCATACAAGACTAGTGAGACTTATGGGTCTGTAGTTTCCAGTGTCTGTAGATGTCCCAACTTTGTGCAGAGGAATGACTGTTGCTGTTCTCCATTCATGACGCATGAAGCCTGATTGAAGGCTACAGTTAAATAGCAATTCCAGAGGGCCTGATAGGTCATGTTTTATGATATTTAGAAGACATCCACAGATATTGTCTGGGCTCATTGATGCAGTGTTCTTGGCCTTAGAGAGAGCATTAAGGGCCTGTTCCCTAGCAGGGGGAGTTATATCTGATGGCATTTTCTGATGGAAGGTTGAAGGGGAGAGCAGGATAAAGTTGAAGCTGAATTAATCAGCCAGTAGATTTGCTATATCTTCTGGTTCAGTATAGGTGACTCCATTTACAATGAGCTCTGCACACAATTGTGTATTGTATTTGAGGTTGCAGACTTAGCTAAAGAATTCCTTGTGGTTGTTCTTGGTCTGAGAGGCCAAATTTATCTCAAATTTGGTTTTGGTAGACTGTATTAGTCCTTTGAGTTGTTTGTTTAGTTTGATGAGAATGATTTTATCCTGCTGGGTGCTGCACCTCCTAATTCTTGACATGATTTTCTTCCTTCTGTTATACATCCAATTGATTTTGTGATTCCACCGGGGTGGCTTGTTTTTTGAGTTAGTTCTGTACTTATTCCTGGTGGGTACAACTGCCTCTATGCAGCTATTAACATGCTTGTATAGGGTTTCTGTGAACAGTTCTGCATAGTTAGCAGTGCTCTCATGGTTTATGGGGGCTTGAAATTTTGTTAGGCTATCACTTAATAGCAGGAAGTTAGCCTTAGGGTAGTTCCTGAATATTCTAGGTTACGCTGGGGTTCCAGGTTTTATTTTCACTTCAAAGGAGATAATTTTGTAGTCTGACCTTACCAGGGAAGACATTACACTAGGTGGTGTGCAGCACTCTCCCATATTACAGAGGACCTGGACCAGTATGGTTGCACCCCAGGTTGGTGTATTGACAATCCAGTCCAGGGAGTTTGTGTTTACAAAATCCAGCAATCTCTGTGCCTGTAAATTTGGTCTCATATAGGATTCCAGTTAATAGTGGGGTAATTAAAGTCACCCATGAGTATGGTATTAAGTTGAATGGTGAGTGTTTCCAATCAGTTTAAATACATGGTATGGGTTTCCTGGTTCAATGAGGGGGACCTATAACTTGCAAGGGAGTGGTATTTGGTACTGGATTTTGCCTATTGTGAATTGAACATGGAACAGCTCAAGTTCATTATCCTGTTTGACCAGCCTTGAGGTATATTTATTTTTGATGTAAATTGAGACATCTTCACCTTTAATTCCTGGCTGTGTAGTAGATGGTCTAACTGTGTGGAAGGCACTATAACCTTGCTCTGTTAGTATGTGGTCTCAGTGACTGTAAACCATGTCTCAGTGGCTGCACAGACGTCCGCATTCTCTAGAGTGAAGAGAGCTTCTAGTGAGTGGAGTTCTTTTTTTAGACTCCTAGCATTGAGCAGTAATACCATTATATTTTCTTGGTTCTGATGTGCTATGTTGGAAATGCTTTCAGTTTGGCATTGCCAAAACAAGGCACTGTGAGGGAAGACAACATTTTAGCTAATATTCAAAAGCCTAGAGGGGAGAGGTGTAGACCATCCTTGGCAAACCAGCATGGTCTGTTAACCATCTCCTTCCATGTTGACAAATATTGCACCCACTAAGAATGACACCAGAAACTAAGCCAATTATTAAAGTTAGTCATCTTTGGTTCATATTGTGGCATCATCCTTGGAGAAGGTAAAATGCTGCTCAATGCTAGGCTCATACCAACCTGAGACACATATTCTGAGAACTTCATGATATCTCTTTTCATATAGGTTTAGGTAGGTATATCTCAGGTCATTTACACGTACATGGACTATGGTTGGGTCATATTGGTAACTGTGGTCCAATGACCTGAGTGTGTGAGTAATGTCATGGTACTTGTGGTCCAATAACCTGAGTGTGTGAGTAATGTCATGGTACTTGTCGTCCAATGGCCTGAGTGTGTGATTAATGTTGTGGATCCTAACACCTGATAAGGAACTGACCATGACCTTCTCCTTACTCAGCCTGGTGAGAGGGACATCAGTGTTTCTCATGATGGAGTCTCCAATGACCAGAATTTTGGATTATGTGGTGGCTTCCTTTATTGAGTTAGAAGTAGCGGCTCAATGAGATGTGGTTGTATGTGTTGATGTGGGTGTTGTTTTGAAAGAGTGCATTTGGGACTACTGAGGGTATTTGTTATGTGTATTTCATCTAGGAGTTTTCTGGGGTTTAGGAAGGTTAGATTTAAGTGCCTCAGCATATGTGGGTCTATACGTCTTCTTTGAATTGTATGTGATGGGTGCAGCGTGTGTACTACTGACTACCTTATTGACAGTAGGAGTACTTTTATGTAAGAACTTTGCCTCCAGTGACATTTTGTAACTACATCTCTCACATACCATATCAGTTGTTTCAGAATTAACTAGTTGCTAGTAAACATGAGGCAATTTCTACATTGCCTCAGGATGCCCATATCCACCAAGCTGGTAACAGAGATAGTGGGAAAGTTCACATCCTTGGCAACACTCCCTTTTTATTGATTAGACAGTTGGTGTGGGAATATAAAGCAATGTCAGGAATATCCAGTTTGCAACTCTGTGGACAGTGCTTGTCACTGAAAACTAATTGTCCTGTGTGCAATTAGGAATTGGTGAAATTTTAATCCTGCTTTTACAGGAAAGATGTCACTCAAGATGCCTGTGTTTATACAGGGCACTTCCAAACACTTGAGGGGAAACTAATAAGTAGACCCGGAAAATTTAAGGTTGAGGTATTTAGGCACATATTTTGAACTTAGAACCGAATCAAGCAGTACTTACTGAAAACAAAGTATTAGCTTGTCAAGAATGACGAAAAGAGGGGAGTCGTGTGAATGCCTACTGCCTTGCTACTACTAGTGCTGGTCTTACCACAGCTTCACTCTACTGGGATACAATGCTCCTTTGCATCTTTTTTTCACCAGAAGCAAAACATTAGCACCAATCCCAAGATGAGAAGCAGGCCACAACCTGTTTGGTGAGCCACAGTATTGTCCCAGAAGATGCAAAGCTCTGTAGGCTTGTTGTAGCCTTTTCCTGGTAGATGCCTTGAATAGCAACCAGACCAATCAGGAACATCGAGCACAGACACTCACTGTCCAACCAGAAGCAGTCAGGAATCAATGCACTCTGCTCCTTCTGTGACACCCGTGCACTGGTCAAGTAATCAAGGAGCCTCAATCCTCACCTTGGGAGGATGAACAGTACACACACAGTAAAGTACAATTTCCCTTAAGCGCACACAGACATCACAGTCAGTATGGGGCTGGTTTCTCCCTCTCTCTCTCCATATCCCCAATAAGAATCCCACTGGCACAACTACAGGATTAAGATCTCAGCCAATTGGTCAAGCCAAAATCTCCAGCACCCTCTCTGTCCAACCAGTGCTTTGTGTCCCTGCACAAGTAGCTGACACACACACACACACACACACACACACACACACACACACACACACACACACACACACACACACACACACACACTTTAAGATTTGATTTATATACAAACACACAGACACTCCTGGGGAAGTCTGGCACATGTTCTCCAGCTATGCCCCGTTCTGCCAAGAATATACAGTAGTACTGCCTGCTACCAACCACCCTTATCAGCTACTATAAAGGCCCTTACCAAAGGTTATCCAATTCTACTGTGCAATGTTACTATTATCCAAATGGTAAGTGTGACTAAGACTTGAAGGCTATTTAGGAGTGGCTTGTACAGTATCATGAAATATATGCAAGTAAGCTAAGAGCTTATATATCTCTACACAAACCAGCCATAATTAAAAGGTTTAAATATATTTAATTCTTCTTCTTTTGGCTTTTCATGGTTAGGGGTCACCACAGCGGATCACCTGTCCGCTCATGATTGGCAGTGGAGTTTTATGGTGTTGAGTTGCCAGTGCAGTGCCCAACCTTCCCCAGAAGGCACACACATGCATGCACTCATGCCTAGGGCCAATTTAGAGTGTCCAATCCACCTACAGCATGTCTTAGTGAGAAAACCTGAGCACCAGGAGGAAACCCACATGACCACAAGGAGGACATACAGACTCCCCACAGAAGGCACCCCAGCCGAGGATCAAACCAGAGAACCTCTTGCTGTGAGGCAGCAATGCTAACTGCTGTGCCACTACGGCCCACCCTTTTAAATATATTTAATAATAAATAATAAATGCACAAGACAATACTCATTAACTCAACACAGTGACAATAGAATTCAGAATCACAGGAAATACTTTAAAACAACACTGTAGGACAGTCTTACATAAATACAGAAAATATCTAGACTAATCTTACTGTATTTCTATCCATCTCTAAGAGAAATCACTGTACCTAAATAACTTACTTACATAGCAATGCAAAGTGCTGGTGATGTTGCCAGATCCAGAAAAAATACAAAATGCACTGGCCTTCTCTCTAAGATAGTTCTTAAGTTAATAATACACATTACTGCTGAATCATCTCAGATTACATCATTCTTGTCACCTCTGCCTAAGTTTCCCAGGCTAACAGGAACTTAAATTTTAACATGCCTCTGTTAAAAATACTTATTTCTTAGAAGCTGATAATTATCTCTTAGAAGCTTGCCTGAAACTGAAAGTCTTAAAACAATTACCTTGGAAGCATGTAATTACCTATGTTTCCAACAATAGAAAGAAGCCACTAGCCTAGACATCCTGTCTCTTAGCTGAGATAATCTAACCATATAACACATAGTAAAACTCTTTATTTATCAACTTATTTTTTTAGAGTTTTGCAAGTTAACTCTGTATATTCCAACTTCTACTATGAAACATACATTTGTAGTGGCATATAGTATATACAAATTTCTGCTCTTTTCCAGCAGGGTGCACTGTGGTTACAATCTTCAAGCTCAGTACAGAGCATATAGTTTTCTTACATTTTTAAGGTAAGCATACAAATCATATTACTATTCACAAATGACATAGAATTATTTACAAAATTCTATTTAGCTGGGCTGGCAGTGTCACATTTCTATATAAATCATATTAATATTTTCGAGTGACATATAATTATTTACAAACTTCCAGCTAGCTGGGCTGACAGCATCTCGGTTTATTACACCTTCTCTCACCAGGAACAGAATATAAGCACAAATTTCAAGCTGTCGCCTATGAAGCATTTATTAGGTTTTCTGGTGAACAGCAGTCTCCAGGAAATAATGCCCCTGTGTTCCTTCTCTCACCAGGAGAAAACAGAAGCACTAATCCCAAGATGACTACTGAGAGGCAGAATGTGGGCTCTCCAATAATTGATAGTCTTGCGATAGATGTTGCAGATTTTAAAGGTAAGAGGGAAAATGAGTTAATATCCTAAGCACTGCAGTGTGCACTAAGCAGTTAGATAGGAAATAAGGAGTAACTTAAGCATTAGCTGTCTAAGTAGAAAGCCACTAATTTTAAAAGAGCATGACAGATTGAGACGGTTGGGAACTTTGTATTCTGGTTCTATGGAATACACTGGGAGGGACAATAAATTTAAATAGTTGAAGGGGAGTGATTTCACAATATGATAATTGTGTGCTTACTCGCAACAGCCAATGAAAGGGCAGAGGGAATGAGATATGTGGTCAAACTAACATAAGGGGCAGGCAACTAGAAAGACAGTTGTGTTTAACAACACAACAGCACCAAGGAGGGAGGGTAGGAAAATATTTGTGAGTGACTCACAAGAGACACAGCTGTGTTCTGTTTCCTAGTTTTAATATACAATTAAATGCAGAATGCAAGTACAACACAGTGTAATAGAAACAAATCACAGTATACAAAACAGAAGAAGGCAATAAAGTAATACAAAATATAAGAAAGCAAAAACAAACTAACCCCTCCCTCACACCAAGTTTTACCCCTTAAATAGAAGGTTTAGTTCTTAGTTCCACCCTCAATTCACAGCTAATTAACCTTAACTGACCTGTTCTAACTTCTGTGTCACTCCTTAACTGACCTGTTCTAAATTCTGTGTGACTCACGAGAGACAGTTATGGTCTCTTTCCTAGTTCTAATATGCAATTAAAAGCAGAATGCAAGTAAAAAACACAGTGTATAGAAAACAAATCACAGTATACAAAATAGAAGAAGGCAATAAAGTAATATAAAATAAAGCAAAAGCAAACTAACCTTTCCCTCACAGCAAGTTGTGGCAGAATCTGTGTGAGCTTTTCCAGTAAAGTCTAAAGGACAGGAAGAGGCCTTGATGACATTTTAACTCATGACACCTGGTTTACAACACCAGTGCTCTAACCCATGAGCTTCAAGGCCAGCTGTTATCTTCATTTTAAGTAAGCCTAGTTGCTCTGTCACTAGTATGATCCCCATGGTTATTTCATTTCTTCTAATTTTCCTTGCATGTTTTGTTGCTTTGGTAATTTTCTTTCCGTAAACAGTTGCATCTTCCTTATTACATCTTCTTTGGCCCTCTTATACTTTCTGTAACATGATATACTGACATTTCTGTCATGATCCTCTGTGAACTGCATTTCTGTCACCAGGACGATGTCAGCACATTGTCTTTCTAGCCATGCCATTAGTTGAGTGGAATGTTTTGTTCACATCATAAGAATCAGGAGTCTAATATCCCCATTTTTCTGTGCTTTACTCTTGTGACTGTTGCCTATTTTCACACAAATATGTTTTACCACCTGTTGGAGCGTCACTGTACAGCACTTTCGTTAATAGCCAGATATGTGAAGATGGAAGAAATAACTGCACTACGCCTCTTTGTACAGTTTACTACCCTGTTTAGCTATATAGCTAAATGCCGTATATCTTCTTTGTTCCACCAAAGGTGGTCTACAGACAGTCATATGATAAAGAAATTAAAGTGAGCGTACATTCAGGAATTTGTGGGGGAGTTATACTGCAGTCTTTTCCTTTTGTAGACATTGATCCAGAATGTTTTTTTGGGGAGGGGGACATCTAGAGAAAGCATGAAGTAGGTGAACAGGTGATGAAAGGAAAACTTTATGCAAATTAGATGGAAAAAAAGAAGATGAGTGACAGCTAGAAAACAACATTAAAAGGAGCTGAAAATCATACTAACATTTAAAGTTTTTGGGTGTGAGATGAAGACCTAATGCTTTATATGACTCCAACTCCAGGTGAAGGCAGAGGTAAGAATGCAGTGCAATTTATATTTCAGTACATAAGGAAGGGTAATATAGAAGTGCTGTATGAACACAATTGTGGTCAAAGTCAGCTCAGTGCATAGGCCCCTTATCAATAACAAGACTCATAGACGGGTATCATGGAAACCTACCAAAACATTATTTTGGTGACGGGTGACTGTGAACAGGGAAGTAGACAGTAAAGTAGTTCTGTACAGGTGTCAGATCAGACAAAAATCTAATCCTTATGATATTATTTATCACCGGAAAAACTGCAAGATTTGCACAACATGATAGCTCAAAAATCTGGAAACCTGGAATAAGTTATGTTTGAGGAAAGATGAGGAACACTAACATAACTTTATGATGATTACCATTTTTCCTTAAAATAAACTAAGGAAAATATTAGGAAGAAAACATTGTAATGTAGATTCAAACTTTAGTTTCATTTTGATTTTTTTCGAGCTGACTGTGTGGTTATTAGAATCTAAATATCGTTATATTGTAGTCCTTTAAGTCAGATAAGAGTGCAGCAAAAGCAAACTGATAACCTTGGTAAGCTACACCAGATTTACAGATGTACAATAAATGCACTTCTGTTAAATACTTCCTCAGGCAAGTTGTCATTTTACAGACCTTTCAGCAGTTTTTAATGTGACATTGTATGAGCAACATCATTTTCTGATAGGAGTTAAAATCAACTCTTCTATTGTCTGCAGGGAAGGTAATACAAATGTCATGGTCCACACTTGGAGCTAAAGTGAAAGAAATGAGAACATCCACAGGGTTTTATTCCAGGACCAGATTCATATAAATCTTGGTATGTTAGTCTCACTAGAGAATATTGGTATAGCATTATATTAAAATGATTTATATCTTGTGTGGAACAGATGTCTGCTTTGTAAAACATGATGCTGCACAAACTCCTTTAGGCCTAGGAGCATTTCTCCATCTTTATGAGGTAGAGACACATGTAAAAAGTCAGCATTTAATACATTTTGTAGAATCAGCGGCAGAGGAGCGTTTGCTATCTTGTTCTCCTCTTCATCACAGTCAGGTCTAGTGGCTCTGACAGCAGTTTGTTTACCAGACTTACTGTAGTCCCATTTAGGTAGGGATTAATATAATTAAGCTTTTTGATTAATCATTAAGCAAATACTGGCAGAAAAAAAATTACAGCATTGCTACTTATAAAACATCCATTTTCCAACACATGAAAACTGTTCTCCCTATACAAGTTGTAGCCTTTGAAACATATTGAAATATTTCCTTTCTTCATTAAATCAAGAATGATCACACACACACACACACACACACACACACACACACACACACACACACACACACACACACCACACACACTCACACACACACACACACACACACACACACACACACACACACACACACACACACACACACACACACGCACACACACACACACACACACACACACACACACACGCACACACGCACACACACACACACATACACACGCACACATGCACACACACACACACACACACACACACACACACACACACACACACACACACACACACACACATACACACACACACACACACACACACACACACACACACACACACACACACACACACACACACACACACACACACACACACACACACACACACACACACACACACACACACACACACACACACACACGCACACACACACACACACACACACACACACACACACACACACACACACGCAGTCCTACAATTTTATTCGTACTTACTAATTCTGGCTGTCTTGTTTTTTTCCAGTTATTTAAACATTAAAGAGACATTGTAGCTCAGATGTTGGACTGCAAACAAGAAGAGGGAGAGGAAAGTGGTAGGGAAATCTCATTGATTCCTTCTGAAAAAGTGGAATGACTAGTGGATCTCTTATTGTGTTTTCAGCCTTGGGCAGTATCATGTTAAGTTTCTGTTTCTCAAAATAATCTTTCCAAGGATCCCCTGACTTCACCATTTTTGTTGTGGGTACTTCCCTCCAATAAAAATGCTGATGTCCATCCATTGATCATGCTGCTTAACTGTAAGTTTTAATAATGCTGAGTATCCCTTAGCATTACTCATGCTGACCACACCGTAACATTACCATTCATGGTAAAACGCCCATTAACTTTATAATTCATCTGTAAGTTTTAATCATGCTGAGTATCCCTTAGCATTACTCATGCTGACCACACCGTAAAATTACCATTCATGGTAAAACACCCATTAGCTTTATAATTCATGCTCAGGGCCTCTTAATCTACTAATCCCCATCTCCGTTATCATGCTAAAGCACCCTTAACTTCACTATTCATGCTGAAGCTTTCTGCATCCATTAACCATGCTGAGGTCAACCTACTGCAAATGCCAAGGAGCCTTTGACTCTATAATTCATACTATGGGTCCCTGAACCCACGAATCAAGCTGAGGTCCCTGTCTCCATTTACTGTGCTGAGCAGCACTTAAATTTTCCATTGATGCTCCAGGCCCCTGAATCCACTTAACACGCAAAAATTCCTGACTTCTTTAACATACCAATGAATCCTTAACTTCCCCATTCATGCTGAAGTTGCCTAGCTCCAGTGAATATGCCAAGTCCCTTAGTTTCACTGTCCTTAAGGATAGTACTGATTCTACTAGTGCTGGTGAGATGTTCAGACCTCTAAAGTTGTCCCTAACTGGCTGGTGAGGAGTTCAGACCTCTAAAGTTGTACCTACCTGGCCGATGAGGAGTTCAGACCACTAAAGTTGTCCCTACCTGGCCGGTGAGTAATTCAGACCGCTAAAGTTGTACCTACCTGTCCGATGAGGAGTTCAGACTGCTAAAGTTGTCCCTACCTGGCCGGTGAGGAGTTCAGACCGCTAAAGTTGTCCCTACCTGGCCGGTGAGGAGTTCAGACTGCTAAAGTTGTACCTACCTGTCCGATGAGGAGTTCAGACTGCTAAAGTTGTCCCTACCTGGCCGGTGAGGAGTTCAGACCACTAAAGTTGTCCCTACCTGGCCGGTGAGGAGTTCAGACCGTTAAATTTGTCCCTACCTGGCCGGTGAGGAGTTCAGACTGCTAAAGTTGTCCCTACCTGGCCGGTGAGGAGTTCAGACTGCTAAAGTTGTCCCTACCTGGCTGGTGAGGAGTTCAGACCACTAAAGTTGTCCCTACCTGGCTGGTCTGGAGTTCAGACTGCTAAAGTTGTCCCTACCTGGCCGGTGAGGAGTTCAGACCGTTAAAGTTGTCCCTACCTGGCCGGTGAGGAGTTCAGACTGCTAAAGTTGTCCCTACCTGGCTGGTCAGGAGTTCAGACTGCTAAAGTTGTCCCTACCTGGCTGGTGAGGAGTTCAGACCACTAAAGTTGTCCCTACCTGGCTGGTCAGGAGTTCAGACTGCTAAAGTTGTCCCTACCTGGCCGGTGAGGAGTTCAGACTGCTAAAGTTGTCCCTACCTGGCCGGTGAGGAGTTCAGACTGCTAAAGTTGTCCCTACCTGGCCGGTGAGGAGTTCAGACTGCTAAAGTTGTCCCTACCTGGCTGGTCAGGAGTTCAGACTGCTAAAGTTGTCCCTACCTGGCCGGTGAGGAGTTCAGACTGCTAAAGTTGTCCCTACCTGGCCGGTGAGGAGTTCAGACTGCTAAAGTTGTCCCTACCTGGCTGGTCAGGAGTTCAGACCACTAAAGTTGTGCCTACCTGTGCTGCTTGATTTTGAAACAACTGCATACTGTTTTACCAAAGGCAGTAGCATGGACAGACAGGGGCAAAGACTTATAGGTAACATCACAGCCAGGATACCCAGAACAATACAAAGAAGCTGTATTTACAGCTCAGATCTTAGCACTTCTGGAAGATAATTTTATTAAAAAATGGAAGGAAAAAAAAGGCCACATGAACTATCGCTTGTTACCTTTCTTGGAACACAAGTACATACCTCAATCTTGTTTCTGCACTGTTAAAGATTATCAAGAATTGGCTGCTCATACTCAGCAGTGACAAGTTAATAGTCACTCTTAGTGTAGCAGTTCTAAAAATGTATTTATTCTGTACAACTTCGTAATCTTGATTTTACTATTGTTTCTTAAATGGTGCCTGGATTGCTATAGTAAACTGATAAATAATTTACTGATTTTTATAATCACAGAGGAAACATTTGCACTGCTGCATAAACTGCCCTATTAAATTGTAGTGAAAGGAGAGTATGATAACTGAAATATTGGTATAACCTCAATTACAGGCATTACATCATTAGACAAGATATCAAAAAGAGGAAAAATGTTGTACAATAAATTGTATGAAGACAACAGTGATGTGCAGAGTTTTTGCACAGTAGGCATAACCTGTAATGAATGAATGAAGTTCTTGTTGGTATAATGGGTGATTTACCACCCCTCACAGTCTGAGGTCACAGTCACTTAAAATGCTTGCCTTGAGATGCAGCAGAATCTTGTATGAAATTAGCTGATGCCATTTTAACACAGTCATCTGTGACAGAGTTGCATGCACGCATTGTGATTATTTGTAACACAAATTTCAATACAGAGTATGATATGTTTCCATATTTGTTTCTTTGTTTTCAGATTTAAAACTATGCACCAATAAAGTCTCATTCATGCACATATCATGGGCTTACATTTTTCTTTCATATTTCCTTTTTTATATTCAAGGCAGCTTGACGTCAAAGTAGCTTTATGGAGTCTTTTCCAATCAACATCAAAGTAATTTTCCAAATGGATAATTAACTTCCAGACTAATTTGTCATACTTAATTTAAAATTAGGCCCACATTAATTATGAGCCCTGTGGTATAACTGTGGGCATAGCTGGCCAAAGTAGTGACCACTGACACCCCCAATTCATAATTTTTTATTTGAATTCCCTTATCAGCAACTTAGCTCATACAAGGTATGATTGATGTCTATGAATTTAAAAAAAGGATAGAAAAGGGATGAGACATCATAGGAAATTGGGGGGGGGGGGTGGGTACTAACATTCTTGTATCACAAGAAAATGAGAGTCAGCTGAGTGAAAACTGCAATGTAGATTTTATGATGAGATCCATATTCATAAAATTATCCTTTAAAGTCTGTTGTTTAAAGAAAAGAAAAAACTTTTCTGTACATCTTCAGGCACATCATCATGCTTTTCTAAACAGTTTATTTTAAATAATCATTTGCAGAATAAATAAAGGGATTTTTTTTTTATTAAAGGATGATGTCAGTCTGGCTTCTAAGTTTTGCATTTCTACAAATGAACTATTAAAAATACAAACTTAAAGCATTTTTTCAAAACCAGGGTACAGTTGAACAGCTGACCTGACTTGTATGCCGTAACATTTTGAAGTATTCTCAGCTTCCACCCCCCTACAAAAAATGGTGACGTGGTACTGGAGATGAAAAAATAAATTACATTTCTTTGTAGTGAGCAAAAGGAACGTTTCATGATGGACTATTAAATGGAAACATCTGATCAACTAGAAATGCCTTCTACCGACAAGGCCTGTTTTTAAAGTCCTTTTGTGCAATAGAACATGGAGGTTAAGCAAACTGCACAGGCCACAGTGTTTGCATACCAGAACTATGATATTCAAACTCAGATTCATAGTAAAATGTTTTAATTGCTTTACCACACCCTCACATTATCCAGAAAATAGTAGCAATCTGATGAAATATGCAAAATGCCATTAACAGTGGCATGATGTTAATCTGATTCAATCTACACATGAAGTCCAAAGACAGGAAGTAGTTATGGATGTCAGGAAATTTTAATCAAGTACTTGACACTCTGACCTTAGGAAGCTTTCTTATTCTTACTTAATTATCTTCAGTATGTCATGCTTTCAGAATTATTCTGTTGAACCACATTTTGGAATAATATATATTTTTTAAAGTTAGGATTGCAATGAAAGTCAGGGTCATGGTAAATGGCTCGTTATATGCATGTTTACAGTTGAATTCAAAGATTACAGCATTAACATACATGCTACATATAACATTAACATACATGCTACATATAACATTAACATACATGCTACATATAAATTAATAGCAGTTATACACATGTTTAATTAATAGCAGTTATACACATGTTTAATTAATAGCAGTTATACACATGTTTAATTAATAGCAGTTACACACATGTTTAATTAATAGCAGTTATACACATGTTTAATTAATAGCAGTTATATACATGTTTAATTAATAGCAGTTATACACATGTTTAATTAATAGCAGTTATACACATGTTTAAACACATTTCCTCATGAAAGAACACAGGAAGGAAAACCACTGTAAAACAAAAATGTAGGCTATTCAGTAAAGACACCAGTGCTAACTACACTGGTACACAACTCACAGAGATGTCAGGGTTCCTTCTCCAGTCCTGGAATCAGTTCTTCTATTTTCCACATACAAAGCTGTGCTTTTAAACAACGCAATTAACTATACCAATGCTCCAGAGCATACTTTTCAACCTGTAGGCATTGAAACTAGGAGGTGCAAAGGCACTTGAAAAGTAGGTGCACCCAGCCAAAAATCTAGACATGTAATTAGCATAACATGTGAATACCAAATAAGACATAGCTGTTCCCTCTTCAAATAGGAATTTGGGATACTACTCAGAAAAACAAGAGTGACAAAATGATAGGAAAACATAAGCACATTATCAAACAGACAGTGTAAATCTGTAAGCCTTAATGAATATGAATTGCCAACTTCTGATTCACAGTGCCATTTTTTTTCTGACAACAGGAAATATAAGATGTGTGCCATCTTTCTTCAAATTTTTGTTGCCACTGCTATGTTGGTCAAGTATTGTGGTTTTCTTTGCAGTATACAAATTCAAAATCACATGTGATATTGGGATTGAGAAAATTGTATGTGGGGTAATCAGTCCTGAAAATAGGGGCATACCTCCAAAATTAAGGACATCCCGTAGAGGGGTAAATCAGGCCTGAAACTATGTTCCTTCAAAATATGTACAGTTGAGAATTCTGCACCAGTCACTTGTTTAAAATAGACACCTGCACAATGGATCATCATCAGCATCATCATTATTACCATGAACCCCATTTTTTTCATATTCTTACCTGGGGTTGGGGAGTTGTGTCATCTGTCGCCATATCCCTCTATTCAATGCCACTCTCCTACCTTCTTCAACACTCAATGACTTAGTGTTGCAGATCTTCTCTCACACAATCCATCCATCTCTTTGCTGAATGCCCATGTTTCCTTTTAACATATTCCTGCCTGTTCCAAATCTTCTTCATCAGATTGTCTTCTGCCTTCTGCATGTGTCCAAACCACTGTAATCTATTTTTGTTAGTTAGTTAGTTTACCTTCTATGCATTTGGAGCTAGTTTGGCTTCTGCTCTGATGTCTTCATTCTTTTTTTAAACAATGTTTTATTAATTTTAAAACAAAGGTTGTACAAAATTATTTAAAGATAAATAGAACAAAAACATAACAGATGTCTACAACCATCAAATATAGAAAACTAAATTATTAAAATTTATAAAGTAAATCACTTAATTTTGTCTAAAATCTAAACTGGTGAGTGATATTCAAGTTCTCATTTTGGCAGTTGACAATTCTTTTTACAGACATTTTTTTGCTAAATTAATGAATTCAGTAAAAGAAAGAGTAGTTTTACATTTCCAGTTATTTGTGACTATTTTTCTTGTTATAGCTAAAATGGTCCAAAGGAGAGGCATCTTCACCCTATCAATGAAATCTGGAATTGGAGCATTAAATGAGATCAAGGAACTAGAAAATATATAATTACCTGTCCACAAAGCTTGAGCAACATTTTAAATGATACAATTATCTGTCCACAAAGCTTGAGCAACATTTTAAATGATACAATTATCTGTCCACAAAGCTTGAGCAACATTTTAAATGATACAATTATCTGTCCACAAAGCTTGAGCAAAATTTTAAATGATACAATTATCTGTCCACAAAGCTTGAGCAAAATTTTAAATGATACAATTATCTGTCCACAAAGCTTGAGCAAAATTTTAAATGATACAATTATCTGTCCACAAAGCTTGAGCAACATTTTAAATGATACAATTATCTGTCCACAAAGCTTGAGCAAAATTTTAAATGATACAATTATCTGTACACAAAGCTTGAGCAAAATTTTAAATTATACAATTATCTGTCCACAAAGCTTGGACAAAATTTCTAAATTCAACCCAAAAAGAAGTTACTATTTTACAATCCAATATCATATGAAGCCAGTTTACATAAGAGACTTCATTACACCTCAAACAATTTATCCGTAGTTATATATTAACACCACTTTATGTGGAGTTAAAAAGCTCTGTGAAGAAATCTCTCTCTCTCTCTCTCTCTCTCTATATATATATATATATATATATATATATATTCCAATGAAGAAGTAGATTTTCATGCAGATTTAAGAATTAAGCATTTATCTTCATCAGAAAAGACTTTTCATTATTCTTAGTTGAGTAATTGCAAAATAATGAATCTGTGGAACCAAACTCTTCTCTTATGATTTTATAAATTATTGGTATATATGATTTATTCTTATTTGAGTTACTATTAATTCTGAAAAAAACTTGTGTCTTTGGAATATGTTTTGTTTGAAAATCCATGGAGATTTTGATTTTATCACTAACATATCTTTACTGGAAAGGCTCACCCAGACTCTGCTACAGTTTGCTGTGAGGGAAAGGTTAGTTTGTTTTTTATTTGTTGTATTCTGTATTACTTTATTACCTTTTTCTATTTTGTATACTGTAATTTGTTTTCTTTACACTGTGTTTTACTTGTATTCTGCTTTTAACTGCATATTAAAACATGAAAAGATACCACAGCTCTGTCTTTTGTGAGTCAGACAGAATTTTTCCCACCCAGTTACTGTTGTGTGCTTAAACACCACTGTCTTTCTAGTTGCCTGCCCTTATGTTAATTTGACCATATATCTCATTTCCTCTCTGCTTTTACTGGTTGGTGTGAGTAAGTACAGCATTATCATTTTGTGAAATCACTCCCCTTCAGCTATTTGAATTTATTGGCCATCCTACTGTATTCCATAGTACCAGAATAAAAAAAAGTGACCACCCCCTTTCAATCTGTCTTCCTGTTTTAAAAATAGTGACTCTCCACTCAATCTTAACCTTTTAGACAGGTAAAACTTAAGTTACCTACTTTCACATCTAACTCCTCTAGTGCACACTGCAGTGTTTAGGATAAACCATTTTTTTCATCTTACCTTTAAGCATCTATTGCAAGTCCACCAGTTATTGGAGAGCCCACATTCTGCCTCTCAGTAGTTATCTTGGTATTAGTGTTTCTGCTTTCTCCAAGTGAGCGAAGGAGTGCAGTTACATTATTTCCTGGAGACTGCTGATCACAAGAAATCTTAATAACTGCTTTATAGGTGACATCTTCTTATATTCTGATCCTGGTGAGAGTAGGAGCAGAGTGCAATGATTCCTGACTGTTTCTGGTTGGAGAGTGAGTGTCTGTGCTTAATGTACCTGATTGGTCTGGTTGCTATTCGAGGCATCTACCTCTAAACGGCTTCAAGCCTGCAGAACCTTGCATCATCTGGGACAAGACTGTGGATCATCAAACAGGCTGTGGCCTGCTTCTCTTCTTGGGATTGTTGCTAACATTTTGCTTCTGGTGAGAGAAGAAGCAAAGGAGTATTGTATCCCAACAGAGTGAAGCTGTGCTGAGACCAGCATTAGTAATAGCCAGGGAGTAGCCATTCATGCGACTCCCCTCTTTTCATCATTCTTGACACGCTAATTCTTTATTTTCAGTAAGTACTGCTTGATTTCTTCCTAACATCAGAATATCTGCCTAAATACGTCATCCTTAAATTTTCAAGGTCTGCGTATTGGTTCCCCCCGAGTGTTTGGCAGTGCTCTGTACAGACTCAGACAATTTGAGTGACATTTTTCCTGTAAAATACTTCAGTACTTAATATAGTGAGCTCATATCCAGGCATGTCTAAAGGTCAGTTCCCTGTGCTTTCTCCTTTCAACCTGGTGCACTTGGGCATCCTGAGGCAATGCAGCAACTGCCTCATGTACTCAGACAACCCACTCCTCTTACCTCCCAACACTATGACTTGTGAGAGATGCACATATATAGCCAAGCTGGAAGCCAAGCACTCTCCAGCCAAGATTGGATTAGCCAGTCAAGAGGAGAAGGTTAACACCTGCACCACACCACATTCAACACATAGCCCTCCACAGCATACACCATCACAACCCTCACATAGTAACACAAAACACACACCTACTTTCATGGAAGTTCTCAATAAAAATCTGCCCAAACAACAGAGACCTTCGAGGTAGAAACACAAACAACCACCACATCCCAGCACAAACCATGAGACACATAACTCACATAAACAGTGTGCCACTCAACCAAAGCCCATAAGGCAAAACAACTTACCCATTGCAATAATCATAGGTGACTCAATAGTAAGGCACACTGATGTCCCACTCACTAGGCTGAATAAGGAGATAGTTACAGTCAGCTGCCTGTCAGGTGCCAGGATCCACCACATAACGCATGCACTTAGGTCACTCCACAACAGGTACAAATATGACTCTGTCATTGTCCATGTTGATGTGAATGACCTAAGATGTAACTCCCTGGGGTACATGAAAAGAGACATAGAGGAGCTCTCTGATCTTGTAGCCCAGGCAGGTATGACCCTAGCTCTGAGTAGCTTCCTATCATCACCCAGAATGATACCACAGTAGAAGCAGAAAATGATTGACTTCGACAATTGGCTAAGTTTCTGGTGTCATTCTAAGGGGAGCCAGTATCTGTCTGCCTGGGATGACATGATCCACAGACCTCGATACTTTGCCAGAGATGGCCTGCACCTGTCACCCCAGGGATTCTGGATACTGGCCAAGGCTCTTGCCATCCTTATAGTGCCGTTTTTAGGCAATGTCCTAAAGACAAAATTACCACCATAACAGCTACAAGCAAACGAAATCTGAGGGTTATGCTACTCAACACTAGAAGTCTAAATCTCAAAATGCACTCGCTCAAAGCACTCCTTTAAACTGGAGAACATCAACATCTGTGCAGTGACCAAGACCTGGTTCAAGGCTAAGGAGAGCACCCCAGCACGACCAGGCTATAATTCATACCACACCTTTCGGCCTCTAAACCTGGACCAAAGCACTAAAGGTGGTGGTGTCTCCATATTCATAAAGGATATGCACACCTCCAGACTAGTAGCCCATCATAACACTTCAGAGATACTTCAGATGCAACTAACACTGGGTAAAACTACAATCCAGGTTGTAGCCTGCTATAGATCCCCCACCATGTCCCAAGACTTCCACTCCACATTCCTAAACACACTGGAAAATATTAGGGTACAACCCAATACCCTTATACTGGGAGACTTTAACTACCCCTCCATTAAGTGGGAAAATTATTCGTGTACCAACACACTTCCTCAACGTTTTCTGGAATTCATTAATTCCAATGTCCTGGACCAACTCATCCTTACCCCCACCAGGAGTAGAAACATCCTTGACCTGGTCATTACTAACATGGGTAACCGTTGCTCCACACCAGTAATCAATTCCTCCCTGGTCAGATCTGACCACAAGCTAATCACCATGGATATCCACATCCCACCCTCAACCCCCCCAAAGGAAGCCACCATAAAAAAACTTCTCCAAAGCCAATTTTGGGCTTCTAAAAACAGAGATGGCTAAATTCATGACACCCATGCAAATAGAAAATGGGTGCATGACTGCTGAATCATACACCAATGCACTGTATGAGCACATACACAAGTGCATGGAATGGGCCATACCAAACAGAACCAAGACACTCTCCTCCAAAAAAAGGAAGCCAATCTGGTGGTCCCCCACCAAAACCAAACTCTACAACAGAAGGAAAAAACTCTTGCAGAAAAGGGTGAAGTCCCAAGACTGGAAAAACTTCTTTGTTAGCCTCAGCAAAAAAACTGAGATCCTTCATGAAATCCTCTAAAGCTAGCTATGAAAACAAAATTGCTGTAGATTCTAAAGATAACCACAAGACATTCTATAGTTATGAATATACATGGCAATACTCAGATCTGCTCTGAGTTACAGCACAATGGCAATGCATATACAGAACCAACTGATATTGCCAACATATTGGCTGACAGGTTCAGTGCGAACTTTACCCCCTTTTCACCCCCTAAAGGGCCTTTCACAGTACCTGAGGAATGCCAAGCCCCTATTATCATGGCTACACAGATAAAACCCACACTGTCCAAAACCAAGAATACAGCTTCCATGGGACCTGATAATATCCCTGGCTGTGTTCTACATGAATTGCAAAGTGAACTGGCACCACAGCTGAGTACCCTGTTCAATCCCAGCCTCATGTCAGGTTTTGTTCCTACCAAATGGCGCACTGCTACAGTCATCCCACTCCCCAAAGGGGGGAGTGACTACAGACCATGGGAACTACTGCCCCATTAGTTTGTTGAGTCTGATATGTAAGGCTATGTAGCACATCATCATGGACCTTACAAATAAAGACAAAGGGAATCTCCAAACTCTGGACCCCACCCAGTATGGGTTTATGAAAGGTAGAGCATGCCTGCTCAAAATGATAGACTTCTTTGAGTCTGTCACCAGTGCTGTGGATGAAGACAAGGTAGTTTACACAGCCTACCAAGATCTTGCCAAAGCCTTCGACACCATCCCTCACTCAGGAATCATAGATAGACTCACTAAACTAGGCATAAACCCCTATGTAATAAGATGGGTTGCCAACTGGCTCACTGATAGACCCCACGCTGTGAAAGTAGCAGACTCCAAATCTGACTACCGACCAGTTACAAGTGGTGTCCCACAGGGATCAGTTCTAGGTCCTCTCCTGTTTGGCATCTACTTCTCTGAAGTTCAAGCCAACACAAAGGGAGTCTGACCAAGTTCACAGATGATTGCAAACTGGGAGCCATTATTGTTTCTCCAACTGATGTAGACATTCTACAAAAACCCTCACTGACACCAATGACTGGTGCCAGAACCATGGCCTTAAGCTCAATGCCAACACGTGCATTGTCATTCCCTTTGGGAAAAATTTGGTGCCCATGAATTACCACATAGGCGGCAGTTCCACTAAACACTCTGTCTCTTATCGCCTACTTAGAGGTGATCTCTGCTTGAACTACAAAGCCATG
Source organism: Protopterus annectens (assembly GCF_019279795.1). Lineage (NCBI taxonomy): Eukaryota > Metazoa > Chordata > Ceratodontiformes > Protopteridae > Protopterus > Protopterus annectens. Next base: position 113,829,999 of record NC_056735.1, on the reverse strand, counting down.
TCTAACCCAGAGCTGCTAGATATGCTACACCTAAAGAAATCCCAATCCCTCCATGCCACATGCTCCAGGGAGCTTAACCTCATTACTGCAATAAACAGAACATGCTGGTGGGGCAGGTTCTTAACCCAGAGACTTCCCATACTCTGGAACAAACTTCCCATTCGTATCAAGCAGAGCACTTCACATACCCTCTTTAAGAGAAATCTTGACGAGTGGGTGGGCAACAGGAAGTTCACCCCAGGGATCACTTCAGTGGCCTTGCTTGACAGGGGTACTGGGAGCTAACTTTGGGCAGCATGATGCCTGGGAATCTTCTTGGGCTTATATAGGCTCCAGGGCCATTAGCCTAGTACACACCTATGAACCTATGAACCCATGAACCTATGAACCCATGAACAAGAGTCAACCAGTTATTATTTTCTAAACAATGTCTTGCAGGAAGATAATCTCTATTACGTGATCTATTTCTGATTAAAAATTGATGCCAAAATAATTAAATTTACACCTCTAAGGTCTACCATTTTTTTATATTAAAAGTCTGATGTCTTCATTCTTCATCCATTTTACAGTGTGCATCCTACCACCCTTTTTTCTATTAAAAATAAATTATCAGTCTTCATTGTTTTCAAAGTCTAAGCAAGCAAATTTCTGCCAGTGCATAATAATGCCACAGCATAAAAAAGTGTTGCAGAGATCAGTGTGAGTGCTGACTGTTGCAGCATTTCTTATTTGCAATATAAAGGAATGGACAAGATTCACAATGTTTGTTCCAGTTCATTCTACATCACCTAGCAAGCTGTGCAAACTAAACCAAGTGGCGTAGAGTTACAAGCTGTACAGATTTAGTGAGCTGCAAAGAATTATTTTTGCAGAAAGTTAAAGTAGCATTGTTAAAGAGATTTTAATGGCAAATGTTTTGATGAGATTCAAAATCAAACATGACATACAATGCAACTCTTATGAGGTATGGGAAATAAAATATAAATATTTGGTTAACGTGGATGTGCAACTTATTCAATAGGAAAAGAACAGATTACATGTGGCAAGCATTTTAGTGAAGGAATGGAGAAACAAACAGATTAGGTCAGGAAGATGATAGTTATTTACAATCAAATATATATTTCTCATTTGATCAGGGAAGGATTGCTGGTATATTTCTGGAACAATGAAATCAGACTATCCATGTTTGTTGTAAGTGGCCTTTGCTATGTATCAGCCTGAAACCTCATGATCCCTGCCAGTAGCTGTGGCCTCTAATGCCCCACACATGCACATATGCAGTTCTTTTGAATATGAAATTGTATATTGGTGTCAGTCTTCCTGCCACAAAATACAAAACTCCTTCAATTATTGTGAACAATGCCCTCCAGCCTTCCAAACATGACATGTTAACATTGCAGTGTTAGATTTCCTGGGTCCTGGTAATCATTTTTAGACACATAACTATGATTTGATAAAAGTGAAAAAAGTTGCACTTTTAGTTTTGCATGTTGACCTTATGTCAAGGATCAGCAACCTTTAAAATAGTACATATAAAGATGATGTTTGCTGGCAAAACTTCCAATTGTTGGGTATAAAGGGGTGCAAAACTCCAAAAGGAGGCTAAGATTTTAATTTTAGTACATTTCACAAGCTGTAATTTTGGTGCAGACTTAACATACTGGCATTTTAATTTACAAAGAAATAAATCTTTCTTAAAGTTGAAGAACTCTAACCCAATCATCTAAGTGACCATTACCTTTTATCACCTTACTACAGTTATCAAAAACACAGAAATCAATACGAAGAATGATAATTAGAAGAACAATATTAGATTTAAAGCAGGAAGTCCTGAACTCTCAGCATCAATCAATGGACTGGGAACAAATATGCAATGTCTCAGACCCTAATTCTGCCTTAACTTATGTCATTAATCAAATTCAATCATTACAAGACCCATCCTAATATGTAGACAACTCTGGGCACATACCAGCTCCTGGTTAACCACAGATCTAATAAGACTAATGCACCTTGAGGACACTGCCAGGAAATACTACAAAGAAAATTCTACAAACATACAACTTCACCAAAATTACAGGGAGCAAAGAAAAACAACCAGAATAGCCATTAAAGTCGGCCAAATCCACATTTCGCAGACCATTGTTGCTTCCCATAAGCTATTCTGGAATTAAATAAAATGGCTGTCTGGACCTTTTAATGCAAAATGTACACATTTGACACAATTGCTAACAATAGCTCAGGCTTTGCAAGAGAATATAGTTGCTTCCTCTGCTTCACAACTGAGGATCTTGTAAAGGCCGTACATAGTCAAACCATCATATTCATTCAAGAAATGATCCACAGCCTTATCCTTCTGCATCCTATATAGTAAAATTGTACTTTAAACAGGTTTCAGTTAAAGAAGCCAAGAAACTTCTATTAAATGAACATTAAGAAGGGAAACCCAGTGCTTTGTACTCAGCCTTTCTAAAGATGGCAGCAATTGTCATAGCAAAGCAATTTATTCACATTTACAATCTGTCTTTCTCTTCCTCACCTATGGGATAATTCACACAGCTCACACTCTATATTTCTTCCATCACCAAAACTCCATGCATCTAAAACACCTAAATAAAGCAAAGAATTCCCTCTAAGCCTCAACTTAGCTCTCTTTAAAACAATAAAACAAATCTCTGCAAGCAATCCTTTCAACACAACAGCAACTATAGCCATTTGACAGCCTTGTATTCAACCATGGATATTATCTGCTGTAACATGAATGATGCTCTGCTAACTAATAATAATAATAATAATAATAATAATAATAATAATAATAATAATTGTATAATAATAATTATTAATAATAATAATAATAATAATAATAAAAATAATCCAATAATACCATGTTTCTTTTCAGAATAATACCTATAATCTTACTTCGCTTACTGCATAACTCCTGGATTTATTATTATGTTTTTCTTCTTATAACCTTATTATTATACTTTTTAATCTATAAAGCTATGCATAATTCCATGGAATACATAATTTTTTAAACATTTTTTATTGATTTTCATGAAATAAAATAATCCAAGAAATATGATTTATAAATATGCACAATATATGTCTTAAAAATATCATAACATGGAACAATAACTATTTACAATGTCCATAACAGATATAATGTAATTGTTGTGATTACATTTTATCTAGTAGTTTTTCAAACTTCAACCAAGTTAATTTCTTATGTGTTATCTGAGTAGTTCTTTCTGAAATAGTTTTCAACTCCCTATTACATACAAGTTTAGCTAATACTAAAAAAATCTGTAAATTATAGGATTTATTTACACCTCCAATTTGACATAATGATTTTTCTTGCAATTGCAAGCAAGGACCAAAGAAGGTGGACCTGTATTTTGGGGATATGTGTTAGTATCGGTGCATTGAACAGTAATATTGAGTCAGATACTTCACACTTGTCCGACCACAATGCTGTTATGAAATTTCTGAACTCTATCCAGAATGGAGTTATTATTTTACATGTAAGAAACATGTGTACCCAATCTGCACAAAGTATTTCCTCACATCTCCAACATTTATTAAGATTATTTTTTGATATCAAGTCCATCTTATTTGGGGTAATAAAGCTCCTATGGGTGCATTTCCAAGTGAAGATTTTCCAAGAAGGGGATGACGTTGTGCTACTAATTGATTTAAGTACTAATTCTTTATCACTATCTGAAAAAAATGGATTTGTTTATTTTCTATGAAATTCCATAAGACAACCTCTGGGATTTGCATATTGGTTCTTAAGGATTTGTATATACTTGACAATGATAGAATATTATTAACGTGCAAGGGTCTATATTAGAAGACTGACTGTTTAGGTGATTGAACACCTAAAATCGATCTTCTAATATCGAACCGCACAATGTCAAATGTCCCAGGGAATCACGTCCCTCGGCCACCACACAAAAAACATTACTTTACATCTAAATTAAGTAGGGGGCTTTGCCCACACACCCCCCTAAATAAATATACCAACTCTGAGATCACTCAACAGTAGGGAAATAGCAAACTTTGGTGGACGGCCAAGGGAAACCTTTCCCTGCATTAAATCGACCGTTCATCATTTTTTGCTTTTGATATTAGAAGATCGATGTTTAGGTGCTCGATCACCTAAACATTCAGTCTTCTAATATAGACCCAATGTGCAAAGTGTTTATTTCACAAAGAAGAGAAAGTATTTTAAGTAAAGGTGTTGTGCTGGTGATATGACATATTTTGAATTCATTAACTGTGTATTCTATAAATATTTGCATGTTCAACCAGTTGTTGTGCTTTGTTATACCTAGCCATAAGAGAACATGGTTCATGGATATTATTATTGCAGAGAAACTGGTGCCAGAAAACTAAACCGTTTTCTTCCATTACATTTATTTTAGATACGTTGAAAGAGTCCAGACATGTCTTCATGTATGCTATGGAAAATATTAAAAATATTAAGCTTTTTGTCATATGAGTTTTGATTATTATCTTTTTAAAATGATCTAATATATAATTAGTAAAAGAGAATTTTTTTATTCTTATTGGTATTGTAGAAATGTTCTTTGACAACAAGGAATATTTTTTTATTTTCTGAGAACATATTATTGTCAATATTTGTGTCTATGTCAGATAATAAGATACTTACATGGAGATTTTTCCAATTAGAATTATATTTGGAGTTTAACCATTGGCTCATCACATTAAATATGGTTGATTCCGCATAAAGTTCTAAATTTGGGAATGCTATTCCCCCATCTTTCCAGCTTCTGTAGTGCCAAGCATGGCTGATTCTTGGCTTTTGAGGAAACTAGGAAATTTATTAACATAGAATTTAGTTGCTTCATTAACTTTCTGGAAGGGGAAGCAATTAAAGTTTGGAAGTAGAACAAAATTTTGGGTAATATGATCATTTTTATTAATGACAGTCTTTCTTCTATCGTGAAATACATTTTATTCCATCTATTTAAAAATTCCTTAACTGTGGATAATAGATATTTGTAATTTGTTTTTAAAGTATTATTCCAATTTGACTTTATGTAAATTTCTAAGTACTTAATGGTGTCATTTGCCTAGTTAAAATTGTTGTGAAAGTGTTTACTTTTTTATTTATTAATAATGTTTTTGTTTTAGTGTGATTAAAACTTAGGCCTGAAACTGCTACAAAAACTTGCAGGGATTTTGTTATATGATCTATAGAGGAATCTGTATTTCCAATTGTTAGCATGACATCATCCACAAAAAGTTGTATTTTAGAAATGTAGCTTGGACTAACAGAAAATCCCCTTATATTAGAATGTGCTCTTATGAAGTTAGCTAGATTTTCTACTGATAGGGCAAATAATAAGGGGGAGAGTGGGCAGCCTTGTTTAGTGCCTTTTAGGATGTTGAGTGAACCTGATAAAAAACACCAATTTTGATATATGATATTGAGTTAACATATAATCTGTTAATTATATTGATAAAGTCAGGGGAGAAGTTATATACTTCTAATACTTTAAATAAATAGGACCAATTTATAGAGTCAAAAGCCTTGCTTAAGTCTAGGCTAATAAATGATAGTTCTTTTTTTTTTCCTGTTAGCATGATGTACTAAGGAAAGGAGCCTGATAACATTGTCTTGTACTCTTCTATTTAAGATGAAGCCTGTTTGATCAGCACCTTTTATGTTAGGCATCAGTTGATTTAATCTGTTAGCTAATATTGATGTAAACATTTTATAGTCCACATTTAATAGTGAAAGGGGACAATACGAAGTTACTATTTTTGGGGTCTTTGTCCTGTTTTAGGATAGGTGAAATTGTGGCATATCTTCTGGAAGGGAATGAGCTTGTCTTTTTTCTGAATTCCTCATAAGCTTGTAACAGTATCTTTAATGTATCGTCTGTGAGTACTTTATAAATTTCTCCTGTTAATCCATCTAATTCTGGGTCTTTATTGTTCTTAAGGCTTTGAATCCTCTCTTTTAGTTCATTTAATGTTATTGGTTTGAGAAGTTTGGTATTCTGTTCTATTGATAGTTTGTTGCCTATGTTCTCATTTAAGAAGTTATCTTTTGGGACGTTGTTATTAATATCTGGATTTGTGTTATTTATTATTTTGTGATGTTTTCTGAAAGTCTCAAGAATATCTTCTAAATCTGTTACAATTTTATTTTTATTTTTAGTTTCATCAACAATTTCCCTTATATGTTTAACATTGGTTAAGTTTTTTGATTTCACAGCTAATCTATGCATGTTTTTTGGGTTAACAGAGTAAGACTGTAATTTGATTGTTTCTAAATGTATTGCCACTTTGGGATTAAGAATTTCCATGTAATCAAGGTTAATTTTTTTTTTCAGTTCTGTATTTGTGTTTATGTCTTTATTATTTAGATTTATTTTTAGTTCATCAATTTTTGATTGTATTCTCGATAGCATACTATCCTATTCCTTTCGTTTGTTTAGGTACCAGGTTTTGATTTTATCAAAAATGTAAGATTTCAGCATATCCCAGACAATAGCTTTAGAAGTACTACCATTGTCATTTATATCTAGAAATATTTTGATTTCTTTCAGTAACCATTCCTTAAATCCAGTTATCTTAACAATGTATGCTTGTATTCTTTGCCAATATACTAGATGGATTTTAAAGAAAATAGCATTTTGGTCAGACAATGGACAAGAGCTAATGAAAACTTCCTGAATTTTTGAGAATACATCTGTAACCAATATCTTATTGATGGTAGTTTGTGTACCAAATCTGTATGAGTAATCTGTATATTTTAGGGAGTTGCATTGTAATTTTTTTTATAAATATCTCTTATATTTGAATTGTTGATGAAGTTGTTCGATCTTTTAGCAGGTGCAGCTATCTTAAACCTATCACATTTAGTAGTGTCACTTCTGAAGAGAATACAGTTAAAATCACCTGCATATATTATTTCTCCCTTAGATTTGATTGCAAGTAAGTCAAGATATTTATTCACTGTTGCAGCACTGACACCGGGTATCCAATAAGTATTGGGTAATGTGATTAGTTTTTTTATTTATTTCTAGAATAATTACGCAGAACATGTCATTTTTGTCTGAATGTGTGTCGGTTATTTTAGGTACTGGTAGTGTTTTCCTCCACAATATCATGGTGCCTCTTCTTTTGGTCCAAAAATGAGATTCTGCAAGTATACAGTAGCTATTAAAAGACATCCTGTTCAAATCTTCTATTATATGAGTTTCTTGCAGAATGCAATATCTACTTTCTTATTTTTCAAATATTTGGTTAAGCTTCCTCTCTTTATAGGATCGCTAAGTGCGTTTACATTTAAGGACAAACATTTATATGGAAACATTCCTATATATTGTGTTAGATAGTAAAGATTCTGTTATGATCATAACATGAACACTGAGTATAACTATAAAGCACTTAAAACTATTTACAAGTCTAAACATGGAATATTTAATTGCTGGTTTAATCTATGTCAGTTCTGTGCTACTGCCATCACAATAACTGTATAGAATATAATACGAAGTGAGAAAAATAAAAGGCTACTCCTCAGAATTGTTACTGATTTGAGTAGTGAAATATCAAAGTGTGTGAAATTAAAGTTAATATGTTATTTGTGATAATTATGTATATTAGAAGTAATTATCTTTGTACAACCAAATCAGAGAGTAATTTTAAAACAAAAGACCTATTGTATTGCTACCGGAGTAGGAAAATAGTAATGCCTTTAGGTAGTGTATGTTTAGCTATGAGTCTAAAAAGTTTTCCAGATGGAGTTAATAAAAAACATGGAACTATCAACAATTTTAAGTAAACAGTATTAAGATTTAAACTAGAGAGCACAATAGCTATCCAAAAACTAGTAAGTGACTCTCTCTGTAAATCAATAAGAACAGGTATTGCAAGTCCTGGCAATAACAAATGAAGACATGACTAATATCTGACTTCTGCACATATTATGTTAGGGACAACTATAAACATGCATATGGATAAATGGCACTGACAACACAGTAATATGCAACAGCTGAACAGCAGATGCTATAGACGCACAGGTAAAGTAGGTTTGAATACCTCAGACCCCTATATACTGTTATGCAAACATAATGTAATGGCTTGCAAAATTTCTGTCAGCAATAAGGAAAGAGTTCACATATCTAGGTACATATTATAAGGTGGTTGTGTGTTAGTCATATAGAGCTATACCTATGTATACCTAGATAGAACAATGCATATGAACTACAAATGTATATAAGAGTTCATGATTACTGACCTGTGCATATGTATCTTAGAATAAGCTATGGTCAAAAAGGTTAGATATTAAAGTTAGATAACAAAACGGGTATCTAGAAACTGGTAAGTAACTCTCTCTGTAAATTTATGAGAGCTGGTACTTTTTTTACAGATTGTAGTTAAATAAGAACCTTGGTCTTTTAAAATCGTACATATCTTACTTTCATCAAACTGGGGATATAGATAAGTTAGTTAAACTGAGGAAAGCACAATAATTATCATAAACAGAAAAGGAGAGAAACAGACAAATAAAAAAAATATTTCTGTATGCTAAATATTTTCATTAACTGAACACATAGAAGCCTTTCTACAAACCGATCTGTGAACTTCAGTTAAAAGCTTGCTTAAATATCTGCATTGTTACAAGTAATTAAAACACTGAATATGCATTTTAACAAAGTCAAAATATCATTTACCATTAAAAAAAAGTTTTTATAACAATGTGCAGCAATTAGCAAATCCTTTCATTTCTTAATAGTCCTTTTGTTCTCAGCAATTCTGTGGCATTAACTTCCTTATTCTCCTCGGATAACATCATCTGAGCATGCTGAGAGGTCAAAGGTCATGCTGCATGTCTATTCATGCTATTACAGTGATGTAATCAGTTTGCAAACAAGCAGGAAGTGTTCTAGGCTTGAGAAAGAGTTCTTTTGAAGCTTTTTGATTTTCCAGCAGCAAAATATAGCATAAAAGTAATTTAAAAGTAGATTGTGCTCAAGAATGTTGTATGGCTCGTGCATAGAAAAAAAAACAGGCAGAGAGAGAGAGAGTTAAGTAAATCATACAGTAAAATGCTTCTTTTTGAATAGTAAATCTGTACATTGTAAAGCCCTCTTTCCCCTTTCCATTCCCTCAGCTTTAATATACTTTTTTTAATATAAAATTAGCACTATTTACATATTAAATAAACACTTTCTGCTCTCTATCTCATATTAATTTATAGAGCCAAAAGTCTGTGTAGAATGTTTGTATATTTCCAGCAGATGTATACTTTGTGTAGAAATCTTATTATAACTTTATATGATGGGTATAGTGTGTTAATTGTAATAAGTTTAAATGGAAGTAATGTGAATCATTTGTATACTGTGTGAAACTGTTGTTTGAAGGCTATTGTCATTTGCTGACTGTGTCTGTGAGATAAATAGAACAGTGTGAATGGATAGGAAAGAGAGGCGAAAAAGAATCAATAAGTGCTGGGTAGTAATATTATGTTACCATTGATGTAATGCATAGCCTGCATTATAAATGTTTGCTGTAAGGTGTTTGTTACTGCAGCTTATTTTTAAGTAAGTATTTCGACAAGTTTGTTTATATTGAAGTGCTTAGCGACTGTATATATTATTATGTAAAGTAAAAAGAAAAGAATGAAAAACAAAAGAAAGTAAGAAAAAATGAGATTAGTATTGAGAAATAGAAAAGGTAATATAGAAGAAAGCAGGTTTAAGTATATATATATATATATATATATATATATATATATATATATATATATATATATTTACTAAATAATTGAAAGTTTGTACCGTAGGATTCCATTTGTATCCCGTGTTTTCAGATGTATTGTTTGTTAATAAGTTTTGAGAGCGATGGTTTTTGTACTATTTTCCCTTAAGCTTCTTGCTAGATTTGTCACCTGTAGTTATTTTACCATTAGCAGCTTGTCTATTTAGACTGGGCAAAGAAAGGTTCATTTCTACTACTTTCTCAAGTAAGTTGCTTTTCCTCACGATTGCTGATGCTTCTTCAGGAGAATTGAATATTTTTTGACCATCCAAGAGGGTAATTTTGATTCTGGCTGGAATCATTATCTAGGCTTTAATGTTGTTTTTCTTTTAATTAGGTTTATAGGTTCGTACTAGGCTATCTGCCCTAGGGCATTTATAAGCCTAGCCAGAGTGTGTGTGGCTTTCACCACCCCTTGGGATGAGAATACTATGCCCATTTAGGGTTTAGTTTACTGTACCTCTGTCTAGTAGTGACACAGAGATGACCCCCGGGGTAAACCTACGATCTCCCATCCACTCGTCAAGATTTCTCTTGAAGAGAGTTAGTGAGGGGCTCTGCCTAACATGGACTGGGATTCTGTTCCAGAGTGTAGGGAGCCTCTGGGTTATGAATCTGTCCCTCCAGCACGTCCTATTTATTTCTGTGTTGAGGTTCAAATCTCTTGCTCTCGTGGCTCTGATGGATTTGGATTTTCTGAGGTGGAGCATGTCCATTAATTCCGGATTGGACATGGCCTTGTACGTCAGGTATAGATCACCACTGAGTAGGCGGTATGCGACTGAATAGAGCTGGAGTTTCTTCAGCCGGGCAGCATATGACATATGTTTGAGACCCTTTATCCTCTTGGTGAGGAACTTTTGGGGTCTTTCCAACTGCTGCAGGTGTCGGGTAAGATACATCCCAAATGGGGCATTGTACTCAATCATGGGCCTGATAAGAGAAGAGTACAGGGGCACAATGACCTCTCTTGATCTAGATGTGAATCCCTTCATGATAAGGTGGGCAATATAGAAGGTCTTTCTAACCACCTTGGCAATGTGAGTGTCAAATGAGAGGTTACTGTCAACTTGGGTCCCTAGGTCCCTGATTACCTCTTCCGTACTTAATGGATTACCACCTATGTGGTAATTTGTGGGCACCTTGTTTTTCCCAAAGGGTATGACTATACATTTTTTGGCGTTCAGTTTAAGGCCATGGCTCTGGCACCAATTATCCATTTCTATGAGACCTCTCTGAAGGATGCTTGTGTCCGCTGGAGTATCAATTATGGCGCCCAGTTTGCAGTCATCTGCGAACTTTGTCAGCCACAATCCTCCTATGTTTGCTTGCACCTTGGAAAAATAAATGCTGAACAAGAGGGGTCCCAGGACTGAGCCCTGTGGGACACCGCTTGTGACTGGCTTAGAGTCTGACATGGCTCCAGCAATTCTGACCTTGTGGGTTCTGTCCTTGAGGCAGTTTGCAACCCATCTTGTGACATATGGGTTTACATTTAAGCTGGTGAGTTTGTCTATGATGCCCGAGTGGGGTATTGTGTCGAAGGCTTTTGCAAGGTCAAGGTAGGCTGTGTGAACTGCCTTACCCTCATCAATGGCCTTAGTGACTGTTTCAAAAAAGTCGACCAAGTTCAAAAGGCAGGATATGCCCTTGACAAAGCCAAATTGGGTAGGATCCAATGTCTGTAGGTCCCCAATGTCTTTGTTTATGAGTTCCATAATGATCCTTTCCATAGCTTTGCAGACCAGGCTCGTCAAGCTTATGGGGCAGTAATTTCCAGGGTCCGTAGAAGCACCGCCTTTGTGGAGTGGGACCACTGTTGCTGTATGCCACTCTTTGGGTACGTATCCTGTAGTAAGGCTAAGATTAAACAGCAGCCTTATGTGCGGCTTTAGTTCCTCTTGGAGTTCATGTAGCACACAGCCTGGGACACCGTCCGGTCCCATTGATGCTGTGTTTTTAGCTTTGGAGAGGGCGGCTCTCATGGGCATCTGAGATGTTAGGGAGGCTACACTCTGCTGGGATAGATATTTCTCCTTTTGGGGGGGAGGGGGCAGAGAAATTTGCACTGAACCTGTCTGCCAGAATGTTGGCAATGTCTGTGGGTTCAGTGTATTTTGTGTCATTTTGGACTAGCTCTGAGCATATCTGGGAGTTTCCACCCAGGTTTCTAACATAGCTAAAGAAGGTCTTGTGATTGTCTTTTGTGTCTTTTGCGATTTTTCTCTCAAAGTTGGCCTTGGATGATTTTATGAGTGATCGTAGTTTTTTGCTAGTACTGATCAGAGATGCCTTCCCTTTTAGGGATTTTGCTCTGTCATGTAGTAGCTTCCTCCTCCTGTTGTAAAGTTTGTTAATGGCTGGGGTCCACCAGACAGGGCGCCTGCCTTTGGGAGAATGGGTCTTGGTTTTATTAGGGATTGCATGATCCATGCATTCTTGAAGGTGCCCGTAGAAGGCATTTATAAAGGATTCAGCAGTGTGGGTTGTGGTTTCCACTGGCCCAGGGGCCTTGAAGGATGCCACTTCAGTCTTAAGAAGTGTGAAGTTGCCTTTTGAGAAGTTCTTCACTGTGGTCTTTTGTGCAGGGGGTGGGGGCGGGATGTGGATTTCCAGTGAGATTAATTTATGGTCTGATCTCACCAATGAGGGGTATACTTCCGGTGTGGAGCATTTTGTCCCCATGTTTGTGATGATCAGGTCTAGTATATTATCTCCTCTTGTGGGAGTGGTGACTAGTTGTTCCATTGCATTTGAGTTTATGAATTCTAGGAACCTTTGGGCTAGGGTATTGGGGCTTGAGTAATGTTCCCAGTCTATGTTTGGGTAGTTGAAGTCTCCCAATTTGATGGTATTTGGAGAGACGTTCATACTCTCCAGTGTCTTCAGGAAGGCTGAGTGGGGTTCCTGAGTTTGAGAGGGTGGTCTGTAGCATGCTACAAACTGTAGGGCAGTTTTGCCTATGGTTAGTTGCACCTGGATGGTCTCCGATGCTTCGTGCGTTGCCACTAACCTGGAGGTGTGGGTATATTTGATGAATATGGATACTCCCCCTCCTTTTGTGGTTTGGTCCAAGTTTTGGGGCCGGAAAGCATGATATGAGGTAAAACCTGGTAGTGCTCAGGTGCTCTCAGGAGCCTTGAACCAGGTTTCAGTCACTGCACAGACATCGATGTTCTCCATACTGAGGAGGGCTTCGAGAGCATGCATATTGAGGTTTAGACTTCTGGCATTGAGCAGCATTACCCTTAGTTTTTTTTCACTTGTGTTTTCTAGGGAGGTGGGTTTGTCTTTTGAGCCTTGCCTAAAAAAGGCACTATGGTGGTGGCAAGAGCCTTGGCCAATATCCGGAAGCCCAGGGGTGACAGGTGCAAGCCATCCCTTGCGAAGCAGCGTGGCTTGTCAAGCATGTCATCCCAAGCAGACAGACATTGGATCCCCTTAGAATGACACCAGTAATTAAGCCAATTGTTAAAGCTGATCATTTTGTCTTTGTACTCTGGCATCATTCTTGGTGAGGGTAAGATGCTGCTCAGGGTCAGGGTCATACCGGCCTGGGCTACATAACCAGAGAGCTCCTCTATGTCTCTTTTCATGTAGTCCAGGGAGGTACATCTCAGGTCATTCACACCGGCATGGACAATGACTGAGTCATATTTGTACTTGCTTTGGAGTGACCTGAGTGCTTGTGTTATGTGGCAGATTCTAGTGCCCGACAGGCAGCTTACTGTAACCTTTTCCTTGTTCAGTCTGGTGAGTGGGACGTCAGTGTGTCTGACTATGGAGTCACCTATTACAAGTGTATCTGGCATGTTGTTTGGCCTTAAGGGCTGTGACTGTTTAGCACACTGACTTTGTGAACTATGTGTTGCATGTGCTATGTCTTGAGCTAGTGGTCGCTTGGGTGTCTGCTTTGGAGGGCTCTGTTGTTTTGGCAGATTTTTAATCAGAGCCTCCGAGTATGTTTTTGTGTGTTTATGTGTTTGGTTTGCAGTTGTGATAGGTCTATGTGAGACTGGGTTTGTGGTGTGCGTGGTTACCTTCTCCTCCTGACTGGTTTTGCCAGTACTGAGTTGAGAGAGCTCAGCCTCCAGTTTGGCTATATAGTTGCATCTCTTACATATATTTGTATTTGTTGGGAGGAGGAGAGGGTTGTCTGTGTACATGAGGCAATTGTAACATTGCCTCAAGATTCCCAGATTCACCAGCTGAACAGGAGAGGGCGCCAGCAACTGACCCTTTGACATGCTAGAAATAGTGAAAAAGATTGCTGTGTAACTGAGTCAGAAAGGACCTATAGGGAAATGGGTACTCAAGGGAATTTAGGTGAAAGAAGTACTTTATTTTGTTTAAGAGTGCTTTACTTGTGTAAAAAGTGCTTTAGGAGCAAGTGCTTAGCTTTTCAGATAGAGAATAGACTGTTTAGATTGCAAGTAGAACAGTTCTAAGGGAAAAATTGAATTCTTTAATAAGTGGGACACATGCTTTTCTCTTTGTGATCACAGTGGAAGTGTAATCATTGTCAAATCTTATATATTTTCCCATCGACTTGGACTGAATTTCCTGACTATGCAGCTTTTAGTATTGTCTTTGTTTTGTGTAGATAGGAATTTTACAATGATGGATTTCACAGCTGTTGAATGTTTTGAAGCAGATGTATATGACAGGAACCTGTGGGCTCTCTCGATTCTGAAAGATAAAGCTTCAGGGAGGTTTAGTATTTTTAGAAGCCAAATCATTTAGGAAGAGAATCATATTATTTCCCTCCATTTTCTCTGGAACTCCATAGATCCTAATGTTGTTTCTTCTGGATCTACACTCTAGGTCTTCTACCTTTTCTAGTAACTGGTTATTTTGCTTTAGTAAAACGTTTATCTGGTTGTCTTTTTTCATTTGCCTGCCATCTATTTCACTTACTGATTCTTCTATAGCTGCTATTTGGTCAGAGTGAGTAGTAATAATTTCCTTTAAGTCATCAATTTGTTTTTTGCTTCTTTCTTCATGTTTTCCATAATCTTCTGTAAATTATCCATCTTTATAGAAAAGCCTTGAATGCTGGTGATTACTGTTTGAAGTTCCTTTGTCATAGTGCAGTCTTGTAGAGATGTCTTCGAGTGACTCATAGCTGTTTCAGTCTGTAACTGGTGAAAGAACTTCTGACAGGTAATATGTTGGTAAATAACTGAAATAAAATTAAGATTCCTTTTGATAAAGTTGTTTACAATATCAAGATAAGTAGTTGTGGAAAAATTATTCAATGTTTGTTGAGTTAAAATAGAAAAATCCTATCAGAAAAAATAATTTCAGGCAGAGCACCAAGAAAGTGCAGCTAACTCCTTGGCATATTGGCCATGCCTCATTCATGTCATTGGTTTGTTCTGTATTACTGTAAATTTGTTTCTACTTGTATGTCTGTTTGGGGCTTTTCTCCACAGGTCTCCACTGAAAAAGGGTAAATTCTTACCCAGCTGGACCCACCCGGTTAACGAATGTGAAATAAATAAATAAACCACAGCTGCATTTCTTGATATGACAAGATCCTTCAAACTAATAGATAGCATACTTCTTCTCAATGAATTAAAAATATTGAAAGCAGTGTAAACTGGTCTAAAAGCTACCTAAAAGACATAAGCTTTCTGATGTGCCCAGGGAGCCTACTGTCACTCCCCAGTACCCTCCGCACAGGAGAATCTGAGTCCCTACTCTTTTTATGCTTGTAACTGATCTGGCAGATACCATTGCATCACTCAGCATGGTTACACATGCAGATTACCTTCCCTTAATCAAATCCAGAAACTCCCCATCAGCCCTACAAGACAAACTCCTTTCTCTGCAGCTGGTCCACACATAATAAATTCCTAATTAACTCAAACAAATCTAGCATCATAATTCATAAGATTCATAAGTGTTTACTAGGCTAATGACCAAAAGGGCCTTTTTAAGCCTAGCCATGCATCCCAAATCTCTGACAAGTTCTGATACCCTCAATTAAATGTAAGCAAGAGTTTGGGAGATGAAACATTTACAAGCAGGGGTTGTGTGTGTCCATTAGAGACATAGGTGCCAAGCCAGGTATGAATTTCCTATTCCCCACTCAATTGTCCAAGTTACACCTGAACTGGGCTAGAGAGGAACTCTGCTTTACCTGGATGGGGAGCCTGTTCTAGAGATTGGGTAGTCTCTGGGATACATACTCGTCTCTCTAGCAGGTCCTATTTTTATCACAGGCAAGGTTTATATCTTTAGAATGGGTGATTCTGATGCAGTCTGTTTTGTTGATATGCAGGAGGTCCATCAGAGTGGGATCTGACAATGCCAGGCATAGATCTCCCCTCAACAGCCTGTAGGAGATAGAATACAGGGATAGGGCCTTCAGGCAGTCTGCACAGGACATTTTACTTGCACCCTGTATTCTTTTATTGAGGAACTTATGTGGACGTTCTATTTGTTCGATATGCTTAGATAGGTACATACCAAAGGGGGGACTGTACTCAATGATAGGTCTGAAGAATGCTGAATACAGTGGAACACTGACTTCCTTGGACTTAGATACCATATCTTTGTTTATAAGTTATGCAACACAGAAAGATTTCCTCACTACTGCAGACACATGATGGTCAAAGGCTAGATTACTGTTTGTGTGTGTCCCCAAGTCTCTGACTACTGGGTCACCTGTAAGGGTTGTGTTGTCAATACGATAGTTACCAGGGATGGATGACTTCCCGAATGACACTATTATGCTTTTCTTGGCATATAGTTTTAGTCCATGGTTCTGACATTAGTTGTTTGTCTGTGTCAGCCTTTCCTGGAGAACATTTATGTCAGTGCGGGATTCAATGACAGCTCCTAATTTGCAATCATCTGCAAATTTTACCAGCCAGAGACCATTCACATTGGCCTTGATTTCACAGAAGTAAATGCCAAAAACCAGGACTGATCCCTGAGCAACTCCACTTGTGACTGGCTTTTTTGTAGAGGTTGACTCCCCAATTTTAACTTTCTGGGTCCTGTCTGTGAGCCAGTTGACTATCCACTGGGTGACATACAGGTTTATACCTAACCTTGTTCTTTTTCATTACCAAACAAATTATCAAATATGCCCACATTAGTTATTAAAGGCAACTGGAACAACATAAAATAAATAAATAAAATAAATAAATAAATAACACCCAATGTATCAGAATAAAAATAATTAAGTATTACATTAGACTCTTCTCTTAACTTTTGTAATCAAACTCAAAAGTGATTAATATAACAATCAATGAACTAAAGGTCTGCTATAACATATCATACCTCCTTTCTCCTACTACTAGACAGGTATCAGTCAAAAATGTACTTATCACAGAATTAGAATATGAGCATCAACTACCAGCTTTACAATCTATCACCAGTACTTATAGCCTGCTAGTGACATAATACAAAAATCTATAAATTTGCACAGCTTTCTCTTGACTACAGTTATTGTGACCTTAAAGGAATAAATTGGTTACCAGTACAAAGTACAGCTACTATGTTGTTCACTTCAACATTATTTAATATCATATCCTAAGGTAATGTCCTCCCTTAATAACCAAGCTACCTTTTAGAAGTCTATCCTATTCACTACGGAAAAAATATTCAGAATCCTAGGAGCTATTTAGACCTGCAAATAGAACATTGCAGGAAAAAATAATGTCCATACTTGAACAAACTACTTGCAATCAACCTCAAACAGTCTTTAAAGAAAACCTGAAAGAACATCTCATTAAGGACCCTCAATGCTCTTATATGTGCCTGATGTTACATCACATCCATCCATTAAAATACAATTAACTTGTTATATCTTTCTCTACTGAAAACTATGTACTTAATGCACGCTCATTTTCTATTGCTTTTATTTTGTAGATGTGTCAACGTATGTTTACTGTATAACTGTTCAGACTACTAGTTATATAAAATGTTATAACTGTTAAGACTACTAGTTATATAAAACATTATAACTGTTCAGACTACAAGTTATATAAAATGTTATAACTGTTAAGACTACTAGTTATATAAAACATTATAACTGTTCAGACTACTAGTTATATAAAATTTTATAACTAAGACTACTAGTTATATAAAACTTTATAACTGTTCAGACCACTAGTTATATAAAATGTTATAACTGTTAAGACTACTGGTTATATAAAACATTGTAACTGTTCAGACTACTAGTTATATGAAATGTTATAACTAAGACTACTAGTTATATAAAACATTATAACTGTTCAGACTACTAGTTATATAAAATGTTATAACTGTTAAGACTACTAGTTATACAAAACATTATAACTGTTCAAACTACTAGTTATATAGAATGTTATAACTGTTAAGACTACTAGTTATATAAAACATTATAACTGTTCAGACTACTAGTTATATAAAACGTTATCTCCTGGTGCCATAGAGCACACAATGTTTAACTGTCTTAAACATCCTTTATTGCCTGACTTGTATAGATGATACAGTTATCTTGTATTATATAACTGTTCATGTTCTTTTAAAGTCACTATGACAGGAAATGGGAGAATTCAGCAGAAGCTGAAAATTGAGATAGAAGGGAAAATAGTTGAACCGGTTAAGATCTTCAAGTATCTGAGAGGGGTGACTGAGGAGAAGGGAAATCTGAATGAGAAGGTCAAAGCTAGAGTCAGAGAGGCTGCAGCCAACTGGCACAGAGTGTCAGGGGTATTATGTGACAGAAGAATGCAAAAAGCTGAGAAATAAAGTGAAAAGGACAGTACTGTGACCAGTAATGCCTAATGGTACAGAAACCTGGACAGTAAAAGTAGCACATGGAGGCAGAGGTGATGGAGATGAAGTGCCGTATATGGGTGATATGATTTACAGTGTGGTAAAGACAAGGACATCGGAGTAGAAGCAAATGTAGCCCTAATTGCAGAGAAGATCAAAGAGAGCTGATTACAGTGGTTCAAGCACACGTGCAGGAAAACAGAGGACAATCTGATGAAGAACTTTTGGGAAAGACAGGAAGAAGACAAGACAAAAAGAGGGTGTCTACCAAATAAATGCATGGACTGCATGGGAAAAGACCAGTGACAGGCAGGCATGACCATCACAGAAAGTATAAGAGTGGTGCCGAATCAAGAAAAATGGTGACAGTGGATGCCACACCCCAACCCCATGTAGAAAATAGGGAAAAGGAGGTTATTGATTATGATGATGATGATAATGGAATTCTTTTACTGGAATGCAATCTCCTACCTGTCATGCTCCTTGAAGCCCATGTCACGTCTGAAAAGGGCTGAATAACTAAATCATCATTACAAAGACGTGTCTGGAACATTTATCCCCGGGCCCCCACTAAAAATTGGCTTGGTCCAAGCCGGACTTTCCTGGTAAACAAATGTTAAATAAATGATACATAAATCATCCAAATGGTAATCAAACTGCAGTTAATCAATCAGTCAATAAATAAATAACTAGCCAGCTTCATTTTTCATGGGAGACAAGGAAGACATGTATTTTCAAAATCCATTCTAAGCTTCTGTCAATACGCTCTCATTGCAACGGTGAAAAAAATAGCTACAACTTTAGAAAAACGATGTTTTAATTTTAAGAAAATGAAAGTAAAATAAACTGCCTAATACGTACTGGTCTATCATCTATGAGCATGTTGAACTTTGAATTCAAAATGCAGCTATATTTACTGCGCAATGAATATTCATCCCTGAAATCTCCATCAGACTGTGACTGTGGCTGTCTGTTGAAAGCACAACCATAAATAATGGTGAGTGCATAAGACTGTTTTACTGTCAGATTCCATGCATTTCGACATGGTTTAGTGACTGAGTGCCATACTTCGGTTGTTGTAACATCATATTTCAGTTGTTGTAACATCATACTTCGATTGTTGTAACATCATACTTCGGTTGTTGTAACATCATACTTCAGTTGTTGTAACATCATACTTCGATTGTTGTAACATCATACTTCGATTGTTGTAACATCATACTTCGGTTGTGGTAACATCATACTTCAGTTGTTGTAACATCATACTTCGGTTGTGGTAACATCATACTTCGGTTGTTGTAACATCATACTTCGGTTGTGGTAACATCATACTTCGGTTGTTGTAACATCATACTTCGGTTGTGGTAACATCATACTTCGGTTGTTGTAACATCATACTTCAGTTGTTGTAACATCATACTTCGATTGTTGTAACATCATACTTCGATTGTTGTAACATCATACTTCGGTTGTTGTAACATCATTCTTCGATTGTTGTAACATCATACTTCGGTTGTTGTAACATCATACTTCGGTTGTTGTAACATCATACTTCGATTGTTGTAACATCATACTTCGGTTGTTGTAACATCATACTTCGGTTGTTGTAACATCATACTTCAGTTGTTGTAACATCATACTTCGGTTGTTGTAACATCATACTTCGGCTGTTGTAACATTTCCTCCATTGATATTCAGCGCAGAATCTTGCACAACAACACCACATTGTGGGTTATTGTAATAAGAAGCTGCGATTTAAGTACATCATCATCTTTTTTTCTTAATATTAGTTTCTTCACCTTAATTAACTGGGAGAATAGAGATGTAATGAAGTTACATTAAAACATGTGAATGCCATCATGCAAATTCATTGATTTTGTGTTCTGACTCACAATTATTAAAATCATCATAAAATACTAGACTATTGACCCAATGGACTATTTTAAGCCCAGCCATGCTTGCCAGTAACATATGATAAGTTTTGGTTTCCAGGAGTTTTGTGGTAATCTATATACTTGGACATGGGTAGCTGAGCATTTACAAGCTTCCTTGGTCCACTAGAAACACAGGTGCTAGACTATGTGTATATTTAAGGCTCGCCACCCACTGATCCAAGTTTGACATGAATAAGTACAGGAAGAAACTCTGCTTCACATAAGTAGGAAGCATATTCAATGGAAAGGACAACCTCTGACACACATATCAGTCCCTCTAGGTTATCCAATTTATTACATGCAAGGCTTAGGTCCCTGGACTGGGTGTTCCTGATGCTGTTTGTTTTACAGACCTGCAACAGATCCATTAGGACTGGATCGGTGGATGCTTTGTAGGCCAGACATAAATTGCCCCTCAGCAGCCTGTAGGTGACCAAATATAAAGATCAGGCTTTGAGGTAGTCTGCATATCACTTATTTTTCACACCATATATTCTTTTGGTGAGGAATCTTTGAGGATGCTCTATGTGTTGCTTATGTCTGGACAGGTATATACTGAAGGGAACATTGTACTCAGTGATTGGTCTTAGGAGAGTACAGTGGAACAATGACATGTTTGGATCTATATGCCAGACCCCTGCTTATATGTTGTGTGACATAAAATGATTTCCTCACTATAAAGGACACATGATGGTCTAATGCCAGATCACTATCGACATATGTTTCCAAATGCCTGACTACAGAGTCCACTTTTAGGGGGGTGTATGATCAATGTAGTAGTTTGCTGGGATGGACATTTTTCCAAGAGATATTATGATGCTTTTCTCAGCATTAAGTTTAATACCATGACATTGGCACCAGTTATTAGTCATGTCAGGCTTTCTTGGAGGATATTTGTATCCTGGGAGGATTTAGTGACAGAAATTTGAAATTATCTGCAAACTTGGTCAGTCAGAGGCCCTTGAAAATAGGTCTCAACTCAGAGAAGTTTTTACTAGCTTACACAGCAAGTTATCGGTGTGGGTTTGTAAGTAATAATGCTGAATATTTTAACCAGATGTATTTAACATTTCCATTTCTTCAAAGAGTTTCATAGATCTGGTCCCAAGTATAAAGAAAGTTTTACCAGCTGACTTGTTATGTGGCTGTCCTGTTTGATACTTGCTACCTACACCAGGTGCGAGTTCAGAAATGCCGATCATGATCGCTAGTGCTGTGCTAAGCTGTTCTTCATTTTACCCACATGCAGGTCTCCCCTAAGTAATTAAAATGACGAAAGTGACCAAGGGATCACTATATACTGACAAATAATTCCTTTTTCCAAAAGCTATTGATGCCCTTAGGCCCTGGTTCTACATAAAAAAGTTTAGTTATGCAAATTTCCAGCAAGTAAATCTCACATGTTCCTGAAAATATCAGTAAAAAACATATTAAATATGTGCTGATTTTCTCATTCCATTAATGTTATTCCTCTATATGCTTTAGCCGACCTTGATTTTGATTTTTTGGCAGGATCAGAAAACACTATTTAACTAATGTGATTGTGTCTGCACTTATCCTCTGTGGATTAAAATTCAGAATTTATGAGGCTGTAGCTGATTAGTAACAAGAAGCCATAAAATGCATGTATACGATAAAAAAGACAAAGCAAATGTTAATGGATAGTAATAAAGTCAACAGATAGCTCAGACTGTAAATATCTGAAATGAAATGAATCTCTTGGATCACTAACTTTGCCAAGTCATTTTATGCACTACAATTAACTGTAATTCTGTTTATGGGGTATAAATGTCAGAGTGCTTCTCCAATAAAAAGAAAACAACAAAGACTTTAAAACTTGATAAAAGGGCTGTTTTATTTTATTGAAGACATTGAAGATCAGCTGATGCAAATACAAATGGATTTTAAATAAGGCAGGCAAAAATGTACACTTCCATATCACTTGATAGATGTGTTTTAACATCACATACAAGGCTCAAGTTTCTTGTCTAAATAATACCAAACAAAAAGTAGGTAGGTAAACACATTGAGAATGGATATTTGTGTCATCCAGGATTAAATAAGATAATTTAGTTAAACCACTAATAACAAATAATGATATGCACTGTAGCTATGTGGTGGCTGAATTCATATACATATACATAATTGTATAAAAAAAATCACCAAAAACTAGGGGAGCATTACAAAGCTAAAAACCTTCTCACCAACACAACTAAAACTACACCTGCTGCTACTTACCGCCTGCTCACACTTCTTGTTGGTCCTCCCATCATTATTAACCTTTGGGCATCACAAAATGTAAAGCTTGAATAACACTGTAATAAAGTAGCTACATTTGCAACAAATACCCCCTCCAGACCCCACCACTGTATAGCACTAAAAATGCCTAAACTGGCAAAAATGACCCCTTCTACTAACATAGCCACAGCTTCACACCACCTATAAAATAATCCAGCATCCTTCTGTTAGTCCAGCACTTAGTATCATTCTGCACAACTATTGCCCCACTTGGTCATTACAATCCAGTGACCAAAAACTCCTGTCTGTCCACAAACCTAGCAAATCTTCTGGGCATGGTCTGTACTTACTAAAGCTTACAACTCTTTAGCTGTATCCAACAGGCCAATTCCGTGCCTCCATAGGATCATAGGAGGTTACTAGGCTAATGGCCCTGGGGCCCTTGCAAGCCTAGCCAAGAGTTTATCCCCAAAAAAGAAACCTCAGTCAGCACCTGTCTCCCCTGTCAATGAGTGACACAGATGGAACCCCCTGGGACAAATTTCTGGTTTCCCATCCACTCATCAAGGTTGTGCTGGAAGAAGGTCAGCAAGGTACTCTGTTTGACATGTATGGGAAATCTATTCCAGAGACGGGGCAGCCTCTGGGAGACAAACCTGTCTCTCCAGCAGGTTTTGTTGATATCGCATATTAGATTTAGGCATTTCAAGCAGGTAGTATGTGAGGAGTTAGACTTATGGATATGGAGCATCTTTAGTAGGGCATGGTCCGATATTGCTTTGTAGGCAAGACACAGATCACCTCTGAGCAATCTGTACAATACCAAGTAGTATAATAATGATTTGAGCCTGTCCGCATACGTCTCATTAGTAATGAGTCAGAGGATGCCTTGTATTCCAGACACAGATCACCAGTCTATTAAAACCATTCTGAAAGACTTCCCAGCCAAATATGGCTCTGTTCTTGTTTAATCCCAGGATAGACTAGATCCCTAAATATGAACAACTACCTATGCATACATTACTCCTCCCTACTCCCCCTTCTTCACTTACTTCCATACTTCAATTAATTTCTCTCCCCCGACTTATTAAATATGTCATAACCCTGTTTTTTTTCTCCATTTCATATTGCAATTCTTGTTTCTATTAACCTAACCTACCTTTCATTTTTTTCTAAACTGGCTACAATTTCTCTAAGTATTAAATCATTGTCATACAACTTATATCTCTTCCTAACCAATGTTTTAACATTATGACTAATTTGGTATAATTTTTAAACTGTAGATTTGTTATTGCTTTATTATATTATTTTTAAAGATTATAAAATTATCATTCTTAACATGTTTTGTAAAACTTTGGAGCTTTTCTCCCCGGGTATCTGCTGATAATGGGCACTTACCCAGTCGGACTTTCCCAGTAATCAAATGTAGTACTGTTTTCTTTGAGAAACAGAAGTTTCCTCAATGTACAGTGTATATATAACACTCTTACAAAATAAAAAGGTAGTCAAGGAGCTGGGAACCCTTTGATCATTATGCAGCAGATGTAATCAGGAAATAGTTTCACTTAGCACAACTAATAGCCAAAAAAATTTCATCTAGATCCAAAGGTGTTATTGTCCCTTATATTTAACGCTGATAAGACCTGTTATAGTGCAAAACATTCAATATGGCATGTTTTTCAAATAACATGTCAACAAAACTTCAAGAGCCCAGGATGTTTTTAATAAAAAAGATGTCTGGGCTTAAGAACTTTAGTTATTAAGACTTGTCCTTTTACTCTTTGTCATATAGACTCGTGAGAGTTAATCTGTGCCTCGCTTACTACACCAGTAGAGAACTGGAGGTCCTTGATGTCCTGTAACTCAGTAAGACAAGTTCTTTAGCTAGTACTAGAAAAAAAAACCTGAACCTTCATCAGTAGATAAATAGAATATTTCTGTTAGCTAGATGTCATTTAAACTTTTAAAGTTAACTACAGAGAGAATGACTGGAGATTATACTTCATCTCGAAGGTATCAAGTGATCTAGATAGATAGATTGACAGACAGACACAAAGATAGGTAGATAGATACATAAATAGACAGATGAACAGACTGACAGATTGATAGATATATAGATAGATAGATGGATAGATAGATAGATAGATAGATAGATAGATAGATAGATAGATAGATAGATAGATAGATAGATAGATAGATGGATAGAGTGTATGTCTGCCCCTCCCCACACACACATACAGTACATAGATTTATATAATGCTATTAAGTGATCAAAGTTGCATTTTCTTCACATTAAACATTTCTAAAAGAATAAAAGGAAAAGTGGTATTTCTGAAGATCACTGTATACTTGAGATAGGCGAGTTTTCCTTTTCTTCCAGTATTTTGATATCTCAGAGTTGGTATATTTATGTCAGATGGTGAGACAAAGAGAGAAAGAAATTCATTCAGTTTAGTGGAGCAAAGGTTTAGCAAACCATTGTTCCCTGGAAAGTAAAACATTCATTTCTGACTTAATGAATGACTGGGAAGGGGTGAGTACAAGAGTTGCCCCCCCCCCCCGGGACCATGTTAAAGCCCATTCCTGACTTGTTAAGGTTGGGAATTGATGGTTTAGTTTTAATGAGCAGGACTCACATACACAAAAGTGCAACAGCTGTATAAATAAATAGGTGTATAATTGTAAAGTCATCATTTTATTGAGTTGTACTTTAGAAAGGCGACATATTGTCTGTTAAATGTAGCAGGCAATAACATGCTTGAATTCCTTTAGGATTTGATACAGGAGACGATTCAACATTTGGAATTTTTTTTTACTTTAATCATCAACGGTGGTATGGAGGTGGGGGTTCTTAACTTTAGGCAGTAGACAGAATCATTAAAATGAATGAAATTGACTTGATGGAGATTTCTTTTTATGGCTGAATTACTGCATGAATTCCCAAGCAAGGTTTTTAATGT
Organism: Protopterus annectens; assembly: GCF_019279795.1. Lineage (NCBI taxonomy): Eukaryota > Metazoa > Chordata > Ceratodontiformes > Protopteridae > Protopterus > Protopterus annectens. Next base: position 113,804,297 of record NC_056735.1, on the reverse strand, counting down.
GTTTTGTTTCACACAAAAATAAGAAAAGAGACATATCAGTCTTATTTTAGACACACTGCACAAAGTAATCATGATATTTATTTTGTATTGAATAATATTTAATATGAAATATTGATTAATAGCATCAAGCTGGCTGTATTTCTACAGCAGCTTCATTTAAATGTATTACCTGTCAGGTTTAGAATTGCATGATTCTTTTTGCTTAGCAGGCCTTCATTTGGAAGATGAGTGTAATTTGCAGCTGTGTTACTGTCTAATGGCCCTGACCAAAAGATCTGTCACATTCAGGTTTCTGTTTGCATACGCGTTTATATGTATTACAACAGCTGGACTTTTAAACTTGCATCAAAACACATTTTTGGGTCAGTACGTCTGGTACTGTATTATATATTTTAGAGTAACAGAAAAGCTGTACTATTGCAGTGCCATTTGTTTTATGTAAGCAAGCCAGCTAACACAGTATATTGTATTACAAAAAACACATTTGATAAAGACAGTGAAAAAGGAATGAAGGGCGGAGAGTAAAAGCAAGGGGAAGAAGGACAGGATGAAGAGAAAGAAAGGAGAGAGGAACGTTTAATGTCCCACAGACTGAGAGGTGATCTATCCCTGACGTACAAGCCATTCCTGCATCCTATTTTCATGAACCTTTTGTACATCTGCAAAACAAACAGCATCAGAACTACTAGATCTAGACACCTAAATTTTGCTTGCAGCATAAAAAGGACTTGTTGGAGAGACAGATATGTATGTCAGAGAATTCTGTTTCTCTAGAACACGCTCCCCATCCATATGAAAAAAAGTCCTTCCCTAACCCTATTCAAGAGTAACTTGGACCACTGGGTGGGAAATCGAAAAGTCACCCCTGGTTTGGCGCCTATGTTTCTGATGGACAGTGGCAATATAATCATATTGCAATTAAAAATTACTTCCTATATAAACTTGTGAGACATATTTGAGTTGCATTATTAGGCATATAAAGATCCCAGAGGTTGTTAGCCTAGTATATACCTATGAACCTATAATGAAGCAGACTCCTCCAAAAAGTGGAGCAATTACAAAATTAATTCAGTTTTAAAGACTGATGAGTTGTAAATAAGTTACGTATAATTTATGTATTCTGCTGATATTGAAGTATAGCTGTATCATCGATGTTCTTGACTCACTATGTCCAAAGAACATTGATCTACCTCTATTTAATATGAGGTGGAAAGGCCACACCATTTATTCCCTTCATACTGGCCTTTATTTTTGTATGTATAATGGATACCTGCAAGGAAGGTAGTTAAGTCAGTATGAAATTTACCCAGAGGACTGGATAACTGACTCGCGTTTCATTGCAGGTAATGCTTATGTATATCTGAAGAAGTTCGAAAACACATTACTGTTGTGGTCAGCGTTAGTGAGTGCTGTGCTTAATACCTGTCAATAAATGTGTTTTCGTGGAAACAGCTATCCAGGGACTTTTTTTCTATTGTTAAATCTGGCAATGAGGTTATAGCAGGATGATAGTTTATTAAGATCTGTTTTGTTTAAGTTGGAGAATACAGGTGGGGTGTAGAGAAGAGTTGATAGTAGATGGGAACAGGCAATTGTAGTTCTAGCAAGTGGGGTAAGGAAAGGTTTGATTCTGTAAAGAGAGCCAAGTATTTTATTAATGGTTTTGATAAATAAAAATAAGTGGTCAATGTGCCCAAACTCATACTGGTAAACTCAAAAGACAGGCACAGCAGATCAGCAAGAGATGTTTATTTTCACTCCACGAACAAACCTCACAGTACAGAAACAAAAACAATAACGCTGCTACAGTTCTCAGTGCGTTTCCGTCGACATGCACTTCATCAGAGAAGCTAAACAGTGCTCAGTGTGCTAAATTTATAAGTCCGATGTTATTTGAGCCTACCAATGGTGTCTCCTAACTAATTAAAATGTTAATACATTCAATTAACATCCTTGTTATTGAAATTACAGATTTCTTAACAAAATCAAAGAAACAATATCACCATCTAGTGGTGAAACAAAAACTTTACAGGCAAGAATACATAGTAAAATGTATATAAATATTGTATGCTCTAAAAAACATTTTAATTAATACATAAAAAATGTACCTGTGTGCAAAATGTTTGAAAAACGTGTAAAAATGTATGTATAAAAATATTAAAATGTGTATAAAATATATATATAAAAAATATATATATATATATATATATATATATATATATATATATATATCCCTATCAAAACACTGACACGCCACAAAGTCGACACCCAAAACACTGACACCAAAAGACCGAAAATGCACAAAACCAACAACTCACAAAACCGAACACCATAACACCGACACCCAAAACACCAACACACAAAACGTAAACTACACATTACACACAACTATACATGCACTAACCGTAACCCAAACCCTAACCCTAAGGTCCGACACTACCACACACTTACCCTACCAGCACCCTAACCCTAATTCACTTAACCTGCCACTAAACCTAAAGTCCGTCACTATCGCACACTTACCCTACCCGCACCCTAACCCTAACTCACTTAACCCACCCTTAAACCTAAACTCCGTCACTATCGCACACTTACCTTACCCGCACCCCAAGTCCAACACTACCGCACACTCACCTTTCCTGCACCCTAACCCTAAATCCCTCACTATCTCACACTTACCTGTCTGCTCCCTAATGCTAAATCCCTCACAATCGCACACTTACTGAGTCACGCTCACACGTTGCCCATGTCGGTGTTTCGGCTGTCGGGATTTCACCTTGTCGATCATCTGTCTCGTCGGTCTTCTGGAGTCGGTCTTCTGAGCGTCTGTGTTTTGGCGTGTTGATCAAGTCAAGGGGAACCATATATATATATAAGTACAACTGATATATGGGTGAGTAGTTATAACTTGGCTGATCTCAACTTTAATACAGGTTTTAAAGAGATCATTTCATTTAAACCTGGGTGACTGCTAGCCTCAAGCATTAATTGCCAAAATAATTCTCTGCATTCTAAAGAGGCCTCCCAAGGACCACCCCTGGGATCTGGGGGTAATACCTCTATGACGAAGAATAGGAATTTTGTAGATTTACATGTTAAAGTATGTTTAAACAAAGCATTGTTAGTGTTTTCCTTCCTTACATCATATAGGTGCTCATACACCCTTTGTCTCAGCCTTCTTTCAGTTTTCCCTATATAAAATGAATCACATGCCTCACAGGTCACCATGTATACCAAACCACAAGTATTGCAATTTCCTTTAGTGGTGATAATTGTGCCTCTACTTTTCAAATATATTTTCTCACCTTCATTGATGTTGACACAGTAATGACAGCTTCCACATTTATGTGTACCCAACTTGTTTGAGAGATGTGTGACCTGTTTTCCACCCTCAAGTATGTTCTTAATGTTACATCCTTTTTTAAATACTACTTTTAAGGGTTCTTCAAAGTTCAGATTCAAATCTGAAAAACTGGCAAACCTATTCCACTCGTCATTAATAATATTTTTAACTATGTTGGTTTCGCCTTTGAAAGTAATAGTCAAAGCTGAATTGTAGTGTTTTATATCTACTGGAGAAATGTTTTTAGTGTTGGTATTGCCAAAAATTTTTGTTGAATTCCCCAGGATAGGCAAAAACCTTGTGGTCCTTGCTGTTTTAACTTCTTGTATCAGTCTTTCTAACAAATCATCAGGGTAACCTCTTTCTCGAAACATACTTGCAATAAATTCACATTCTATCTGGAAATCTGTCTCATCTGAGGTCATCCTGCTAGCTGACCCTTGACAATTGCTTTCTTTTGATAAGGGGGGTGAGAACTAGAAAAATGCAAGTAGGTGTTAGAAAAGGTCTCCTTCCTATAAATTTTAGATTTCAACCCCTGATTTGTTCTCTGTATGCTCACATCTAAAAAACTAAGTTGGGAACTGTCTATTTTGTAAGTAAATTTTAGAAAATCAGTGGTATGTGAGACATATTCGTAAAACTCAAGAAACTGGTCAGCAGTGCCATTCCAAAAAAGACAAATGTCATCCAAAAATGACCATAGTAATGCCACAAAATTTTGAAATGGGAATTAAAAACAAATTTATTTTCCCAACTGAGTAATATAATATTGGCATATAAGGGGGCACAATGTGCACCCATGGCCGCACCCTTTAATTGTCTGTAATACTCACCCTAAAAGTATATAAAATTGTTTTTCAAAATTAAGTCCATAAGAATCAAACAGGTATGAAACTTGTTAAAGGAAATGGAAATTTGACTCTCCATAGATTGCTCAAACCATAAAAGACCTGTTTAATGGGGAATACTAGTAAATAGGTCCACCACATCCAAAGGAATAAAAAACGGGGTATTTGTTTTCTGTAGGGCATCAATGTGTTTCAAAAAATCCCACGAGTCTTTTAAAATGTTGGTATGTTCCAATATAAATGGCTTCAAATGGAAGTCAATATATTTGGCTAGGGGGGCTGTCAAAGTACCCTCCACTGTAACAAGGGATCTAAGAGGTGGGTCCAAATGGTTCTTGTGGACCTTGGGTATACCAAAAATAGAAGGAATTTTTGGTTTCTCAATGTGTAGGTAGTTGTAAATTTCCAAGTCAATAAGCCCCTCAAGAAGTAAGTCATTGAGACATATTGAAACTTTCCTTTTCGCAATGTTAAAGTCATTCAAGGACACTCTTTCATGTGTTTTCATCATTCAACATGTTTAGCATTTTGACTTCATAGTCTATTTGGCCTATCAGAATTATGGTTAATTATTAATGGTTTTGATAGTTTGATTGATATGCGCATCAAACTTCAGGTTGTTATCAGCTATGACACCCACTAGTGTAGTGAGCCAATGCCTGTACTAAGTTGTAACAATTTAATCTGTATGAGGGCGGTGGGGAAAAGAGAAGGCAGTGGGAGTGGTTAGAGGAAGACCTTGATTGACTGACACCACACCAGGGGTAAGGTGAATGTAAGGGCCTAAAATCTGCACTCAGCACTGTAATGTTACTTACACTCAGCACTTTAATTTTACTTATGTTTAGCAGGAAAGACAGACCAACAGTACACACTTTTGAGGATTTTTACAAGGGTTACTTGTTCAAATGTCAGACAAGTAGCTAAACCTTTCAACAGGAATCTATGTCTGAGTGTTAGAAAGCCAGAAATGTACAAGGTATACCTGTAACAATTTGGGTCAGAGAAACAAATGTAAGAGTCAGTGTGCTTTAGTTACAGGGTAAGGAGGCAAACACTCAAGTAGAAAAGAGCCCTATGGCTGACCAAAATAGTGATTTGCTTAGTTACACAGCACTGTAAGAGAAAGCTTAACAAATGTTTTTTCTATGTATAACCTACTCTGATTAATTGCTGGGAGAAACAGTTTTTATTGTGGTGGCCAATTGCAATCCTGTAGACACTGTTATTCAGGAGCTGCAGTATGTTAGTGCAGGTAAATGTGAAGTTCAACTAGGAAAAGAGAAAAGCAGAGATTCTAGGATAAGCATTAAGGCAGCAACAGGCAGTTATTTTATAATAATACATTCAGAAAGGTTTGGGGGGTAAAGTAGCACACTTCAGAATGGATTAGGATTTATAGCTAAGAAACCTTAGCAAGTGAGCATACATGAAAGAGTAGATCTTGAAGAACAGAGACACTGAGGCTGCTTGTGTAGGCTAGGGCTATTAGTCCTTGTTTACCATGTATTATAAACATTCATATTTTTGAAACTGCGTGCGATTGAGAAGCAGAGTGTGAAATGTCACAAATAGGATATGTTGGATGGCAGGTATGTATCTCAGGGAATCCTCATTTTTGGGAATAGGCTTCTTTTCCATGTGACGCAGAGACCTTCCCTAACCCTATTCAACTGCAACCTGGACCACTAGATGAGAAACTAGAAATGTCACCCCTGGTCTGACACATACGTACATTGCTGATGAACAGAGGTAGCCTTTAAAGCATGCCATAACTGACAAACACCCCTTAAAATAACCCCTAAGGCACAGCAACTCTTGGGGCACATTTTGGTTGCATGGCTAGGTTTATAAAGGCCTCAGAGGTAATTAGCCTAGTACACACCTATGAACATATGAACCTGTAGTAAAGACAAGAATCACAGTCATTGCTAAATGCAGTACACTAGAGATATTGCTAGTTGTTTATTTAGTTTATGAAAATGCACAGCTTTTTCCATATTTTCCATATTTACAATTCCAAAGGACATACAGAGTATCAAAAGAAGTGTTAGATGATTGCTATCCTTTCACAAGCATTGAAAGTTTCAGATCTGAAGAAGTACTGAGTGCTTCCATTGCTAATTATAGATAAAAGCATCCCATTACACATTTCTAAAAATGGCTCAAAAAATATCTAGAAATGAATTGTTTGGCATTAAATCAAAGATTAAATCTTACTGCACAAAATGCATGCAATATCACCTCTTTAAGGTGTATGGTTTCCAAGATACAAACATTTGCTTGTAAAGATCTAAAACAAAATGTTAGTTTTCAGTTTTTTTCCCATAATAATATGTTAGTCTATTAATGTAAACCCTTTGAATGTTTTTACTTTCATTATTGCAAACAGACTTTACAAAACAATATCAGTGTTACTAATCACAAGATATTTACATTTCTTTGACTTTGGTTTTTAAACATAATTAAAAAAAATGGAAATCACTATAACATGAATATAATCAAGCTGAATTTTCAAATGGGAAATATTAAAACATTTCAGAATCTTTTTTGTTTACTGTGGCAGCACCAGAATAATTAAAATTTGAATTGATACTTCCCTACAGTTTTGCAGTAAAGTAATGCCCCATATGTTTCATAGCTGAGCAGGTACTTCTTCCAAATATCCAAATACAAACAAAACTAACTTTGAATGTCAACTGACAGCCTGGAATCATAGCTGTGACTTTTTCAGGTAAGATCCAATGGAGCAGGTTTGGTGGAGTACATGGATAAAACCCTGACTATGACACAGCCTACTGAAGTTTAACAATGCTGGCATAGAGATGCCAAGGGAGGATATTCACACCTAACCTAGGAGGTGGTGGAACAGAACAGAACGCATATTGCCACAGTCCCTCGGAGGAATGACAGCATCATGGCACACACGATAGGTCACCCATTCAGCTCAGCAAGTTACATCCTGGTGGCAGATTTCATTAGTGAGTCCACAAGTAAATGCACTTACAGAAGGAAAGGGCTGCGCTTCTCTCCGGTGATGCCAAAATGCTGAAATTATGCTATACAAGTGCCTTTATCATTGCTGGGATGATGACAAGGTCATAAATAACCATATAGCTGCTGGTATTAAGGCCCCTATGGCTACCTCTCACCCCTGTACTTTCCTATAATGGGGTAATTGTATTATACTGGGAAATGATTGGACTGATGACCATTTGAGGATACTTATTTATCAGCAGGCAGACCGACAAAAAGCATCTAAGGAAAAAAGGTGTGACTGAAGAGCCCAGAACTCATTTGTCATTGCACAGTAATACAAAACTACAAGTGGCCATGGAAATGCTTAGGGGATTTATAACTGCTCCAGAGCAAGAGCAAGAGATGCTTACTGGTCATGAGTGAACCAGAAAGACATCCTAGAAAGCATAGCTTTCAACTGACACTGATTTTTGCAGGGTATCCCTAATTTTCACTCAGTCATGTCGTGTTCATC
>NC_056735.1:113771610-113789110 GCF_019279795.1 Protopterus annectens | reverse complement strand
GGGATACCTAATCAGGCAGGTAAGGATTGTGTGTACGTACAAGTTTCTTCATGGGTGCAGTGACAACTGCACATAGCAGCATGGTCGGCTGAGAGCTTGCAGATACATTGGTAACAGGACTAGCCCTCACCTGCCTGAAGGTGAGCACAATGTGTGTATCTAGAAATCTAGTAATGGAAGTTCACTGTAAAAGTCATCCTCTAATAATCTTGGTGTACAAGCATGATGGGGCAGAGTCTTTTGTCTGTTTATATGTAAAAATTAAAACTATTAGGATGCAAGTTAGTTAAAAAGGCTATGAAGTCCAACAGCTGCGGCTATCAGGTACACTGTGGGATTCCTATGAAAAATGGTACAATGCACTCCTAGCTCTCCTGTTGTGTACAGTGATATATAAATTGTCTCATAACGTTATAATCATGTGATATATAACTGTTATGTGGAGACTTCAGCAGTATGAACTTCACTGTGATCACTGCCTGTGCACAGGTCACCTGAGTATGCACCACAAGTCCTGAGAAGTACTGCTGCACAACAGTTTATTGACCCAGTATGTAACTATTTTGCAAGAGTTGCAGGCTCCACATAACAGTGTTGCACACCTGTGTGGTATTGTGAACACCTAACAGTGTTGCACACCTGTGTGGTATTGGGAACACATAACAGTGTTGCACACCTGTGTGGTATTGTGAGCACATAACAGTGTTGCACACCTGTCTGATATTGTGAACACATAACAGTGTTGCAGACCTGTGCGGTATTGTGAATCTACACCCAGCATTATTGTGTGTACATACAATCACCTCTACAGGTTTGCTGTCACCATGCATCCCTCAGGCATAACACAACATACATCTAATCTAATATGCAGAATATGCGGTTACTGCAGTTGGTCATGCACCTGAGATGGTCTGTGACAGGCTTTACAACAGTGGTACATCCCAGGTGGCAGAAGCATCTCGGTACTCATGTATCAGCTCATATACACTATATGAGCACCTTAACCTGTTAATGCAGCAGACCATAACATAGCTGTACACTACCAGGAGGATGCATAAGTCAACATATTTGTGTTATAACACATTTATCTGATACTCCAAACCTGGGCATAGATACACAATACCCAGAGGGCACATAACTTGGCATGTCTGTTTTATAACACATTTATCTCATACTCCAGACCCAGACATGAGGACACATAACTTAGCATATGTGTGTTATAACACATTTATTAGATGCTTTGTCGACATTGCCCTTAGTGATCACTTGACAGATTACTATCATTAGTATCTCCGTTCTGCTTATTTACTTAACACTTTTTGTCTGTGACTAGTCATACACCCTGAATATCCTTCTGTCATACCATCCACATATTCTCACGGGCATTAAGATAAATAATTAGGTAGACAGATAGATAAGTCAGTATATGTGTATACATATATATCTATATATACTGTCCCAGTCCTTAAATATCCCATTAAATCCAGTGTATCCATCTGTTCTGCATACTTTAACATATATACTTACATGCTCATCCAGATCAATGTAAGTTTGCCTACACATCTAAGGTGTGCAAACTTAGACATAGATGTGGTAGATGCTAGGGTAATAGAATATGTCCTTACATTCACTGCTGCAGTATTCTTAACATGTGGGATTCCTTGCCATGGAAACCTGATGTCTTGGCAGTCTACCAAAGACTACTGTTGCTTTAAGGTACACAGAGCATCACCCAAATGCTCCTTGTGTAGCATAGACCATAAAGGTGATATTCAGGTCTATCATAATCAGAACTTCTTGGTTGCCAGTCCACACATCTCTTTTCATCATCTGTCTGTTTACCTGTGTCCATTTTGTGCCATTTGAATGCATTTTCATTCTCCAGTGACTACCTATGCCTGTTTGCTGACTTCTAGCAGTTGCAGATGTGTCCCATTGGGGTTTTTGTTTTTTCTTGCTTTTTTGTATTCCTTGAGGGTAATATCATCCAGAAAGGGTAAATGCCAGTGTGGGGGGCAGATTCCTTATAAAGGCCACCACAATAAGTGTCTTTTTTGCCTCTGAACTTCTTATGACCATATGTCTTGCTCAATTTGTCAAGCGTTTGTCCCAAAAACCCCTCACAGCAGACATTCTGCCCTTTCCTTGTATCTTGAGAACTCACCCTGAGGATCAGCTGTTAGGGAAGAAGAATGTGAAAAATTTACTACCAGAATCTTCCACTATTTAGCCTCTGCCAGGTGTTTCTCCTGAGGTTCTTACAAACTCAGAGGCTTTCCCGGCTATGTTGTCGAATTTCTCTGCCACAACCATTTTGGAGGACGGTGAGGATCCAGGTGACAGCACATCTGAAAAGGCTTTGCAGGCATCCATCTTGGACATTCAGGCGGAGCCATGGCTGACTTTTTTCCAAGGAGCCAAGGGAGTTTGTCAGATTTTTATTTTGGAAAGAAGTTCCTACTATGGTTCTCAACTGGCGTCCTGGGTCTGAGCCTTCTTAGTTTTTTTAGAGGGGATGTTCTCTTAAAAAAGAAACAAAAAATTAAACATGTGTCTTCTGCTCCTAAGGATCCACAAAGTGAGTGGCAGGCTTTTACTCAGGGGCTGCTTACTGCTTTAATGTCCTTAAAGTGTCTTGAAGAGGATTCCGTTTGTGCTCCTCCTTGGTCCTCTACTTCCCTTAAAAGGCCTAGAGAACAGGATTTTTCTAAGGATGAGTCAGATTCTGATAATGAATCCCTGACTTATTCTGCTCAAATTCCTATTAATTATCAAACCCATATATCTAGGAATGTGTTGGCTGTTCTTTCTCTGGCCTGTCAATTTATTTCTGACTTTCCAGACTCAGAGGGTAACACTTCGGTTCTTTCCTTGCCAGGGACTTCCTGTCAAATCATTTATCATTCTATTAAATGTGGTTATGATCCAGCAGATACCTCTTCTAGGGCTGCTGCTTTTGGTTTAGAGACGAGGAGATATTCTTGGCTTAGGCTCCATCCTCTACCTGATTATATTAAAGCTAAGTTAATGGATGCTACTCTGGATTCTAAATTTTTGTGTGGGGAAGCAACTGGTTTAAGTCTCTTCAGGATAAGCATAAGGGCTTACAGGAGCTTAAACATGTGTATGTTTTTCCCATGCCTAAATTTCAGAGTAACTACCCTGCTAAGAATGCCTTTGTTCGTAGGCAATTCCACCCTTCTACTAAGGGCAATAAGACTGGCAAACGGGCTCCTCCTGCTAAGACTTTGCAGTTTTCAGGGATTCCAAAGCCTTCCTTTCCAGACAAACCTGGTGCTGTATGACTATCTGTCCCTTCCCAGCCACAGTCCTCTTTCTCTTTGCCTTTCTATTTCTCTTCCTATTTGGCTTCAGATCACTCAGGATTCTTGGCTTCTGTCGATCATTCATCACGGGTACTTCATGGTGTGGAAATCCCATCCTCCTTTTATGGGCATTCCTGAGCCTCCTCGGGATCAACTTCTCTTTTTCCCAGAGGTTCTTCAAAATCTCTTGACTCATGGTACTATTCAAGAGGTGCCTGTGTCCCAAAGGGGGAAAGAGTTCTACTCTAGACTGTTTCGAGTGCCCAGAAAAGAGGGCACTTGAAGACCTATTCTAGACCTGTCTCATCTAAATACTTTTATTCTAAGAGTGCCTTCCTTTCAGATGTTGTCCCTTCAGATTCTGTTTCCTCTCTTGCTTCCTCAGGCCTATATTGTGTCTCTGGGTCTCAAGAATGCTCATCGCCATATTCCGATCCCTCCTCTTTTATGGAAGTTTTTCCATTTTTCTGTTGCTTCCTGACATTTCCCGTTCTCTACTTTGCCCTTTGGCCTTTCTACTGCACCAAGGGTGTTCACCAAATGTCTTGATCCTGTGATTCTTTTTTGCAGAGTTCAAGGGATCCACATTTTTCCTTACTTAAATGACCTGCTGATTCAGGCGTTCTCTCTAGAGGCCCTTTTACAAATTCGTCATTTTGCCATTTACCTTCTTCAGAGCCTGTGGTTCACTATAAATTTCAAAAAGTCTTCCCTGACCCCTTCTCAGGATCATGTTTTTCTGGGTTGCAGGATTCAGACTGTGCCAATGCTTGCATCCTGCCTCCCTCAAAGGCCTTAACTCTCATTTCTTTCTTTCACACTCCTTCCTCTGACATCCATTACTACCATGGAGTTTCTGAGAGCTCTAGGTTTCATGGCATCCACCACTCTGATGCTCCCACTGACCAAACTTCACACAAGACATTTTCAGTGGTTTCTGAAGTTAGTGTGGCTTCAACATGCACATCCTCTAGATTTTGTAGTTGCTCTTCTTCCTTGTCTCAGACAGGAAGTTACTGGTGGATGCAGCAGTTGTATCTGAATCCAGGGATCCCTTTTCATCCCCCTTGTCCTTCTCAGAAATTGTTCATAGATGCTTCAGACATGGGATGGGGGCAACATTTGGCTCCCTAAAGATATAGGAGGTGTGGTTGCCTTGTCAGCAGAAGGAGCACATCCGTGTCAAAAAGATGAGAGGTCTTCTGCTGGCTCTTCAGGCCTTCTGGTGTGGGATCTTGCTGTTAAGCAGCAAGTGATTCTTCAGGCTGTTTATATCCGTTCTGGTCAGAACATTGTGGCAGACACTCTAAGCAGGTCCTCATTGCAGTCCCTTGAATGGATGCTTCACAGGGATGTGTTTCTGGACATTATCCAGCAGTAGGGTACACCTCAGGTGGATCTTTTTGCCTCCCCTCTGAACATACAGCTTCCTCTGGTTTGTGCCAGAGCCCAGGCCCTCTGGTATGGAAGGTGGACGCCATCTTATTTTCTTGGAAGGGGATTTTTTTATTTACTCTCTCCCCTTCCTCTCATTCTGAAACTCCTGTTCAAAATTCAACAAAATGCTCCCAAAATCTTGTTGGTGACTCCCTTTTGGCCGTGACAGCACTGGTGCTCTTTGCTTCTGCATTTAGCCAGAGGCAATCTTCACAACTTAACTTACAGGGCGGATCTACTCTCTCAAGCCAAAAAATCTCTCATCCATCCCCACCTGTCTACACTTCAGGTGACAGTGTGAGTGATAGGATTTTGATTCCTCATAAACACCTTTTTTGAGGACATGCTGCAAGTCCTGCAGGAGGCCAGGAAACCTACTACTAGGAAATTCTACTTATCCAAATGGAATAGATTTTCTATTTGCTGCGTCTCTCATAACATGGACCCACTTACTGCAGATGTTCCTTTGGTTCTCTCTTATTTGTGTGAGTTGCTCAGTGCTGGTTTGGCCTATTCTGTTAAGGCCCACTAATTGTTTCTCCTCTTTTAGCTTCTGGATTTGAGGTGAAACAATTTCTTAGAGGTGTCCTTAATATTAGACTTCCCAGGAAGCCTGTTCCTCCTCCCTGGGATCTTAATTTTGTTTTGGAGAAGTTGACTCCGGCTCCTTTTGATTCTGCTGCTTCAGCCTCCTTGCAAGACTGTGCCTGGATGACTGTTGTTTTTGTTAGTTCTTACTTGTACCAGATGGGTGTCTGAGTTGCAGGACCTTATAGCCTGTCCCCCTTTTTAGACATTTCATGAAGATAGGGTTAGGCTGTCCTTGTATACTAACCCCTCTTTTATGCCTAAGGCGGTTAATAAGCTATCACTTAATTAGTCTATTAATCTAACCACTTTTTCCCCTTCTCTGCAATCTGACAGTGACAGGGTGCTGCATACTTTACATGTGCATAGGCAACTAAGGGTTTATTTGGATATGACTAAGGCTAATAGAAAATCTGATCAGTTATTTAATTCTTTTCATCCTAGATCTTTGGGTCTTGCTCTATCCAAGCAAACTATTTATTCTTGGATTTCTAAGGCTATTTCCTTTTGTTCCACTTTTTATGGGAAGAACCTTCCTTCTTCAGTCAAGGCTGATTGTACAAGAGCTGTAGCTTCTTCTGGTGCTTTTTTCAAAGGCTTAGATACTAACTATATTCTTGAAGCAGCTACCTACACTTCTGTGCATACCTTTACCAAGCACTACAAGTTGGATGGCATCTCTAGAGCTAGGGCTGGTTTTGCTAGAGCCATTTCTCATGTTTTTTGGGGGGATTCATCTTCCCACTCCATATTTTCCTCTTGCGCTTTGGCATTTTCCCATATAGTTAAGAATACTGCAGCAGTGAATGTAAGGACATAGTACAGTTGTGTAAAATCTTACCATAATGGTAGATTTCCTTGCCTTCGCTGCTGCAGTATTCACTCTACCTCCATCCCTCTAGTCCTTTGCCTTTCTGGAAGTACAAATTATGTCTTGGGTTCCTTGGACTGGTGTTCCTACTGGGGCAATCAGTTCTGACTATGGTAGGCATGAACATCACCTTTATGCCCTATGGTACTCAAGAGCATTTGGGTAACATCCATGAAGAAAGGTGGTGTGTGGAAGGTTTTGAAATGTTCAGCTATAGGGGTTCCCCTTTTTCCTTACTAATGCCCCTCACGTTCCAAAAGGCTAACTGAATTTTCTTTTGCTTTCTCGTATACAAAACTTGTTACAGGGGACACCTTAATGAATATATGATACCCTCTGTTTCATACCCATATTTTTCTTGTACTAAAATCTTTTTATCATTAATCCTGGGAAAAGTTTTTACTACATCTTTACAGCCAGAGCAACCCCACAGGGTATAGCTCCCATTTGTATTATTTCTGATGGGATTCTAACCAAAGGAACAACAAATTTACCGTGAACCAAAATATCTTTAATATTTCTCCCTCTCTTATAAGAAATACCAGGACATCCACATAACCATCTTGCAAAGTCTTTCAAAGTCATTAAATAGCCTGATAAAATGTCACTAGCTCTACCAACTGTGAACTGAATACATTATACGTAGTAACAAAATACATCTTTTTTATCTCCCCCGTATAACTTTTACCCCACCCCCGTATAACTTTTACCCCACCATCTTGTGCACTACTATTCCTTTCATTAACCTTATTTTTCTTCTTAAACTTGTCCAAACAACTATTCCAAACCTCCTGATTGCATCCTCTTTTAATAAATTGTTTTTTATACTTCTTGTTTCAAATCTTCATCATTATTACAAACCCTTCGTAATCTTAAAAATTCCCCACAGGGTAAGTATGTGGGGGTGGCAACTTCGACCCCATAAGTACTGCATTATATCCTCAAATTTCCTATGTACTACTGCCCTCATATAAATTATTGTATAAAAATCTGTATATATATATATATATATATATATATATATATATATATATATACTGAAATTTGATATGCTGATTCCAAATGGATTAAACTTTGAGTATAATTGGAGTTTTTTTATTTAAGTGTATGTAATTAATTAAATGTAAATGATTTAATGGGGACAGTATTTAAGGAAGGTTAGATTTTTAATGTTTTACTCCTTGAAGGCTTTTTAGTCGAAGTGCTAGAGACAATAAAAGAGTTTGATGTGGATTGCTGGCTTGGTTGTTTTTGTGTTTCCTACTTTAAACATTGCTTTTGCTCATTTGCCAAGAGCAAATAACATTTTTATGTCATCTGAGATGATTTTAACCACTTGCAGTTTTGCTTTTAACTCCTCATATGATGAGTTACACAGTTTTAAGGCATCCATAAAAAGTAGATGAGAAGTCTTTAAGCAAAGTTTTTTTTTTTTGTTTCTGGGAGCCAGATTGTAACCATAACCTAATCTATTAAGTAGACAGGTTAACAGGCTAAGGGCAAGACAAAACAACAGCAGTGACAAGGGATCACGCTGGAATATCCCCTTTGAACTTTTAGCCTTCGGATAACAATTTACTCTTTGTCATGACTTAACTGCAGAGTGGTCTGCCACTATTTCATGATCACGTTAATGTAATTGATCAGTGTAGAACCTGTAAGCACAAATGCTGTGACACAATATGTTGCTTCACCGTTTTCTTCTTACAGCTCTTCTTTCAGAACCTGAACTGTTCTCTTTTTGTAGCCAGTTGTCCGTAATGTCTCAATGACATTATGTGTTGATGGGCAGCACGTCTTCCTGCATTGCACCAGCACTTTTGTCCACCACAAAAAGTCAGTATAAAGACATTTATATGCATAGTGTAGATGCCACTGCAAAAACGTGGTATGAATTATCTGAAACTGTTCTCATTACTTCCCATCACTATCAGACGACTAACAGAGCAGCATATCTGTCAACCACTTGGTGAAAGAAATCTGGATAAAGTCAAACAGAACGGGGGGACAAGGCCCAAAAATAGGAACAGATTTTAAATATTAATCTTATAAACTTAGAAAGTTGTTAAAATAAAAGGTTTAGTGTGAGTATGCATTTTCTGAATGAAATGAAGTCTGAAATTAAAATGTATGTAATTTTTAATTGGCATCAGTCCTCAACGATTTGCCACAAAACTGCAAATTTTATGAGCAACAGATCAAAAATATGAATCAAAAATCTGGACATTCTGTAAAAATCTGGACAGTTAAGATGCACTGGTGTGTAGTCTTGTAGCTGGTGCAGAGGATTTAAGATCTTGTCTCCTGTAACTGAGGTACAGGGTTTGAGCCTGCACAAGTTAAATAACTAAGCTGCCATCCCTACACATACACGTACACCAAAGGACTCGCTTGGCTCGACTCTCCTCTCTCATGCCATGTTCTCCTTATATGTTTAAATCCTGTGAAAGCAGCAGGAAGTTATAGGTCTGTGTGTGAGGATTCTAACATTTAAATTTGTGTCTGCACATGCAATCATACTAAAGACATATGCACAGACCCAAAGTGCAATCTTAAATTAATTTATTTACTGACATTTGTTTACTGGAAAAGTCCATCTGGGTAATAAAAATCCATTTTCTGCAGAAACCCAGGGGGGAAAAAGCTCCAGAGAGTTAAATAACATCAAATAAGACACTAGTACAAATGTAATAAAAAAGCAAATATACATACAGTTTGATGAAGGAATACATAGGATTCAATAAAGCATGAGGAGACGCCAGTAATATAAAAATAAAAAGAAGTAAAAACATGATGATTAAATATGACAGTCAGGACATACAAAAGTATTAAAAGTATAGTCGACTATGCTAAGAAATAAAAATAAAAAGATACAAGTCCACCCTAAGAGAGGGGAGAGGGCAGGTGTTGAAAGGTATAGGTAGTACAATGAGAGATTATGCTAGTAATATATTTGTTAATATAGATCATAGAGGTGATGTGTATGGGCATAGTCATGAGGTAGTCAGAAATTCTTTAAATACAAGAGTGCAATGACTTGCTGCATCAAGGAAGAAATGTTAATTTTATTGTTTGATAAGTTGTGACAGCCCCCACCTGCTGAGCTCTAGGGAACTGCCTAGGTCGTCTAGTGCTGGATCCGGCTTCAATTACTATAACCTCAGAAGTACATTTTAGAATATTTAATGACTGCATAAGCTTGGTTCCATTTTGTCTTTTGTACTTAGAATTACATGTCACTCGATTACTATGCCTCTTGACTGTATAGGTTTTCGCAGAATGTCCAGATTTTTGCCTCTTATTTTTGGTCCATTTTTCATAAGATTGTGGTTTTCTAACAAGTTAGTGGCAACTCATTAAATACTGAAGTTAGAAAATAATGACAGACATTTGAGTTTCAGACTTCTTACCATTCAGAAGATTCATGCTAATGCAAAACCTGTTATTCTATCAACTTTCT
The DNA here is from genome assembly GCF_019279795.1 of Protopterus annectens. Classification (NCBI taxonomy): domain Eukaryota; kingdom Metazoa; phylum Chordata; order Ceratodontiformes; family Protopteridae; genus Protopterus; species Protopterus annectens. Next base: position 113,779,428 of record NC_056735.1, on the reverse strand, counting down.
AAGACTGTAAGAACAATATTTAACAAGTGAAGCTAATAAAACAGGAACAAACCACTCGCTGACAAACAGGATAAACGCCCAGTGCTCCAGAAAAACTTAAATAATATTGATGAAACCAAAAGGAGCAACTAGGCTGATGCAGAGTCACAAGTATAAATGAAAGGCAAAACTTTAATTCCACTGCAGGTCAGATAAGCGCTTTCACTCATTCATTTGAGCTTCATCAGATCATGTAACAAAGACCTTCAAGTACATAGGCTACATTTATACAGTTAAAACATCTCCTATTGGCCTACCAAAAGCTGCTTCTTGTTTACATATTCATGAATTAATCTAAGCTTAAAGATATATGCAAATATAAACATGCTGAGATGTATAAAATGACAAAGTAAATATAAAAAACATATAAAAACTCTCCATGAACACTCAAGATGCTCTAATAAATATGTATATATAGATATATATGTCAAAAGAAATATATTTCAAGGGGTAAAAACATATATGCTCCATCATTTATTATAAAATCTACAAACATTCCTCCGTTTGTTTAACATCGGTTTAATGGAGGCTCTCTCATTGAGACCTAAACCCCTATCTGCTCTCAATCTAACTATCCACATACTCTCCTTGCTCTCAGTATGGTTCCTGATGTCACCTCCTCGTATACTGGGTTTAATATTCTCAAGAGCTCTAAATAGGAAATAATGTTCAGGAACTGCTTGGGCTACGTGCTTAGCTAAGGCATTGTGAGGTGAAGCCTTCCTAATGTGGTAAAGATGTTCTCTTATCCTGTCTTTAAAACGACGATTGGTTTTGCCAACATAAAATGCATCACATATTTGGCACACTGCCAAATAAACTATATGAGTAGTATCACAGGTAGCTACAGCACGTATGCTAAAGTTAGTGTGCATGTCAGGATGTTCAAAAAATGGACTGGGGTCAAGAGAATTACAATAATTACAGTGTCCACATGATTTTGTGTGTTCAAGAGGCATTGACCATTCATCCCTCTTTGAATAACATAACATTCTCCTTAAATTTAATTTGTTCCTATATAAAAAAGAGGGTTTAGTCCCCACAAGTTTACCGATGGTGTCATCAGTACAGAGAATAGGCCAGTGTTTCGTAATAATATTCTTGATTGCTGGACAATCAGTACTATATGGTAAAGAAACCCTTACATGAGTTGATCTATCATCTCTACCATTGTCTGTTGTGACGGATCCACCAGTAATAACTGGTCCAAAATAAGGGGCTGCTCTATTCAGTCTAAGTTTATTGACATCTAAGAGGTTGGACTCAATCTCTTGTGAGCTATAGCCCCGTTCTTCTAGCCTTATCTTGAGGTCACTCACTTCACTTAGGAAGCCTTCTTCTGTGGCATTTAGCCTAGAGGTTTTCATCCCCTGGCCTCTAATGATATTCTTAAAAATATGCTGTGGGTGCATACTATCACGCTGTAATAGTGTATTAAAATAGCAAGGTTTCCTATAGACACCTGTATTAATCAAACCACATGCTAACTTTTCTATATACAAGTCAAGAAATTCTATCTTCTCTCTAGAGTGATTCATACTGAAGGTTAAATAGCCAGTGAGGTTGTTCAATGTAGTATGGAACACAAACAAATCATCAACACTGCCTCTCCATAAAACAAAAACATCATCCACGAAACGTCTATAAAAATTACATGTTGTTTAAACATTTCTAAATTAAAGAGACTCTCAAATTCCCAAAATGCCAAAAATATGTTTGCATAGCTGTTGGCACCACCTCGCTGTTGGTAAAATTTATTGTCATAGGTGAAAAGATTGTTATTCAAAATGAGTTCAAGGAAATGTACAATGAGGTCTACTTTAACTGATGTATATTCGCTATGTAAGAGTAGATACTCAGTGATATAAATCAGGCCTATGTTATTTGGTAACACAGTAAACAAGGACTTGATGTCAAACGTTACAAAAATCAAGTTATCAACATCAGAAATGCCACCTAAACAGTCATACAAATCTGTTAAAAACTGTTTGGAATCTTTCAGTACAACTTTGTTCTTATTTAATATAGGCAAATGTTTCTCAACATAGACAGAAAGGTTTTCAGTGATCCAACCCTGACCAGACACTATGGGTCTCATTGGTGGGTCAATGGAGTCTTTGTGAATCTTAGGTAACCCATGTATTGTTGGTACAAGTGGATTCTTAACAAAGAGATAGTCAAACAATTCTTGATCCAAGATATCACCTTTCAACATATCTAATAACATATTGTTTACGTGACTAATCGTGGCTTGCACTATTTGTTCGTTAACTTGTAAATAGAAATCATCTTCCAAGAGTTTAATCATAGCATCATGATATTTGCTAGTGTGCATAACTACTATCCGACCACCTTTATATAGGAACAAATTAAATTTAAGGAGAATGCTATGTTATTCAAAAAGGGATGAATGGTCAATGCCTCTTGAACACACAAAACCATGTGGACGCTGTAATTATTGTAATTCTCTTGACCCCAGTCCATTTTTTGAACATCCTGACATGCACACTAACTTTAGCATATGTGCTGTAGCTACCTGTGATACTACTCATATAGTTTATTTGGCAGTGTGCCAAATATGTGATGCATTTTATGTTGGCAAAACCAATCGTCGTTTTAAAGACAGGATAAGAGAACACCTTTACCACATTAGGAAGGCTTCACCTCACAATGCCTTAGCTAAGCACGAGCCCAAGCAGGTCCTGAACATTATTTCCTATTTAGAGCTCTTGAGAATATTAAACCCAGTATATGAGGAGGTGACATCAGGAACCATACTGAGAGTAAGGAGAGTATGTGGATAGTTAGATTGAGAGCAGATAGGGGCTTAGGTCTCAATGAGAGAGCCTCCATTAAACCTATGTTAAACAAACGGAGGAATGTTTGTAGATTTTATAATAAATGATGGAACATATATGTTTTACCTGAAATATATTTCTTTTGACATATATATCTATATATACATATTTATTAGAGCATCTTGAGTGTTCATGGAGAGTTTTTATATGTTTTATATTTACTTTGTCATTTTATACATCTCAGCATGTTTATATGTGCATATATCTTTAAGCTTCGATTAACTCATGAATATGTAAACAAGAAGCAGCTTTTGGTAGGCCAATAGGAGATGTTTTAACTGTATAAATGTAGCCTATGTACTTGAAGGTCTTTGTTACATGATCTGATGAAGCTCAAATGAATGAGTGAAAGCGCTTATCTGACCTGCAGTGGAATTAAAGTTGGATTTTAACCTGAGGATTTTGCCTTTCATTTGGATTTTAACCTGAGGATTTTGCCTTTCATTTATACTTGTGACTCTGCATCAGCCTAGTTGCTCCTTTTGGTTTCATCAATATTTAAAAAGTGTCCCTATTTTAGGGCCTTTGCCCACTTTTTATGGCTTTGTCCAGATTTCTTGCTCTAAGAGGTTGAGAGGTATGCAATAAGTATACGCTTTCCTAACAGCAACGACTTTTTCTTTTCCACTCTATCCTCGGTGAGTAAATCAGTAAAAAAGTCATTTGTGAACGTAGAGGATGTAGCAATGCAACCATATCTGCCTAGCAACAAAGGTGACAATTGAGAAATATTGTGGCATATTACCGTAGCTTGCAAGTTTAACTATTGTCTGTACTTGAAGTTTCCGCACTTATGCTAACGTAGCCAACAAAATCAGTGTCCCTACTTACATGTACACCTATCAGTATGAAAGAAGAATACAGTATCTGCCAATAGTTGAAATAAAATGGTGACAGTTTAGGGGCTGCAGCATTTAAAACTACTAATAAAAGAAAAACGTCAAATGGTCATTACATGCATCATAATGCCTTTTTCCATTTACAATTCTCCTTCTGCAGCAGAGAAAGATGTAACTAAATGCAAAGACGGGTTACAAAGTGGTGTGTGATTTTAAATTCTATTTTCCTTTATGCAGAGGGGATGGGTACATTTTATGTTTGCTACATACATGCTGCAGTTACATCCCTTGAGCCAAAGCCATTACAGAGTGTAGCGGGCAATATCCTCATTCATCACTACTCTTCATTCTGAGGTATGTGAATTACAGAGCAAGTACCCTTACGTTTAAGGAACATCTTGTTTTCATGCACACCTAAGAATATAACCTCTATGTACATTGCTGTTAACTACTCATCAAAAGTTAATAGCTACAAGGAAAAAAATATTTTAGTTTATGTTTGAAGTGCTTTTAAAAGGAGCTTTTTTATAGGTTACTGTTTGAAGTAGCTATGAAGAGGAATCATCTCGCATGCTATTTCCAAGGAGCTTGCAGCTAATACATCTCTTGTGGTGACTCATCAGCATTTAAAGTTATTCCTCAGCTCTTGACCTATCTAATTTTGGCTTTTTGTGGAAAGTCATTCAATCTCTTTTGAAAAAATAAGATTTTCTATAATCCATCCATCCACACACAAGAGTTTATAAGGGATTATTTTATATTTGTAGTTTACTAGCTTCCTTGCATGAAATCAAAAACCTTGTTCCTTATATGGGCATTCCTGGTTAACAAAACAAATAAATAACCTTTATTAGCTTAAAGACCTGTACTACAAATCTCAAGTCATACCTAAAGAAGAAGTTAATATATATTTACGTACCTCTTGCCACATAACTTTCAGTGTTGCAGAGATATCCTTGCTTGCTGCTAGTCACTTTATTTTGCTGTAAAACCAGACTTCCAGACATCTGGTAAAAAAAAAAAAAAAAAAAAAAAACTTCACCATCAGTAACAGATTGTGTGTCTTCTGTCCTCCCCTTATAACTTTCAGATTAGACATGGCAAGTCCCTTACTCCTAAGGATGCAATTTCTGCAAAGAGATTAGTGAAAAGGATTTCTTGAAAGTAGCACATGTCAAATGGAACTATCTATCTAAGGAAATTATGAAGAAATTATGATATATTGTTTTCAGAAGAAAGTTACTTGAAAATCATAAGAAAGGGTACTGCTGTTTCTGATTTCTAGACAAAGGGTAATACGTGTGTATTCCTTGTACTTACTTCAGGGTAATACGTGTGTATTCCTTGTACTTACTTCTGTCCTGTCTTGTTCAAAATAATGGTTGTTGTTAAACAAAATTATCTCCAGTTTGATTCATAGTTCAGGTGCCTCCTGTGTAGTCATAGGTTCATAGGTTAGTACTAGGCTAACTGCACTTGCAAGCCATTGTAAGCCTAGCCAATTATCCCTTGTGAGACTCAAACCCTGCACCTTGCATTTGTAAGGCAAACATCTTAACCATTAGGCATCCATCTATCTATCCATCCATCCATCCACATTCCCATTTTTCAATTTTTGTACATTGGGTCTGAGTATCATTTCAATGGTCATAATCAACTGGGGCTAATGCCCCACCTATATGTGCATACATTTTCTGCAGGTACTCAGACTGCCTGCCATACCCCAAAGACATGTAGTAGGTGGACTCACAACTTTAAATTTGTTTTTAGCTGCAATTCATTGTAAGAAAAATTACAAAGGAATACTATGATACAGATTCAATGCTGTTAAGAGAACCTTTGGACTCTTAAAGCAAATCTGTGAACTTCTGTCACCATTGCCACAGTTTACTAGATAAATAAAGGTGGAAATAGTTTGCCAGACATTTTTTCAATTTTTCAAACACACATGGCATTTGCACGCATACACACACACACACACACACACACACACACACACACACACACACACACACACACACACACACACACACCAACAAAACAAAAAACAAGCAAACAGACTACTTCTCTGATTAATTTACACTAAAATAAAACAAAAAAACTAAATCAAACCAATACCATAGAAAGTGGTTAGTCTGGTTAGTGATACAGAAAGGGCACTTCTAATGTATGGTGCAGGGCTAGGGTTAGTACACATTGATAAAGTGGGGTTCAGGGTACCACTGAGGAGCCTTGTTCAAATACTCAGATACCTCTAAGCACTGTCTAGTTAAGTGACTTGCTCAAAGTTACACAGTATGCAAATGAGAACTGACAGAATCAAACACTGTACCAGAGGAGCTACAGCTCGCAGTATTAACCCGCTGTGCCATTTGCAGGACTTGTTTATATTTGGGTACAGATAGTTCTTGGTCATATGTTACTGCAGTCTACAGCTTTTGGGATTTGAAACATTACTTTCATGCTTTGTGAAACCAGTGCATTTATTCCATAATGTCAACGTTCTGTAGCATTATGTGAAACCAGTGCATTTATTCCATAATGTCAACATTCTGTAGCATTATGTGAAACCAGTGTATTTATTCCATAATGTCAACGTTCTGTAGCATTATGTGAAACCAGTGCATTTATTCCATAATGTCAACGTTCTGTAGCATTATGTGAAACCAGTGCATTTATTCCATAATGTCAACATTCTGTAGCATTACCCCTTTTTTGTGATTGGGATATAACCTGACTTCTTTCAGTCCAATGGACTCTGCTATGTTTTCCAAAGTTGCTGGACAATTACAAGCAGCACCATAACAGCACAGACGTTTTGCAGGACTTAAAACATGTCCACTGCAATTCCATCACTTCCTGAAGCCTTGTTAGTAGAAGGACTTTCTAGAGTCCATTTAATTCCCTCTGCAGAATGTCTGGCTCTGGGCCAGAGAATAACTACTTTATGGATTAGTGATGTCTGGGTCCTTTTATGTTTATTTATTTTCTCTTTGATAACTGGGTAGATATAGTAGTCCTAAAACCCTTTTCAACCACAAACCAGGCCTAAATGGACAAACACGGGAGCAGGGAATATGACAGTATTACAGCTATATGAGTTCTAACATACATAAAGTATATACATTAAGAATAGTTTGGTTATACCATGCACACTTAATCAAAGTGTGAAAATGCTGAAAACAAAGGAAGGCTAAGAGGTATAACAAGACTGTATAGAAATAAGTGGCTGGACAGACAGGAGTAGATAGCGGAGATGTTAGCCTTTGTCTATAAAGCATTTGTATGCTGTTTAAAGTTGTTGAGGGATGCTTTACTTTTTAAATAAGAAGAGATTATTACACATAGTAGTTCTTAGTCTGGAAAAGGCTCTTTCACCTGCACTTGTTTTTTAGGGCAATCTGTTCAATGAAATATGTTCAGTTTGAGAGTTTCTCTGGGAGTAATTGGTTCTATGATGAGAAGTGTTTCTAGATGGGGTCAATAATCTTCATGTAATATTTTAAATATTAACAAGATAAGTAAATAGGTATTTTTTCGGTCACTGGGAGACATTTTAATTTCTGAAGAAGGCAATAGTGAGGACAAGATTCTGAAAGAAGGGCAAAATTGCAGATTTTGTTTTCATTGTTCATTAGTCTTTTTGCCCTGTAGGACAAATGAAGGGGTAGGAGGGGCAGTCCAGATTCCATTCGAGGGAGAAGGAAAGCTTTAGCTAGTGACTAGCTCTAGGGAAAAATAAGGTGGGAAATTCTGCAGTATAGTTTCAGCTGAGAAAGATCTTTATGCACAATAATATCTGTGTAGGATGAGAAGACAGGAAAGCAGTCAATGGTAAGACATAAGTATTTCTTTTTTTTATGGTTTATCAAGAGATTGTTAGAAAAGGACCACTGGCATGGATTAGAAAAGAATATTTGCGGCTCCAATTGCAGATTGAGAGGGAATTTATTAGCCCGAAGTGGATGAGAGTCATATAGCAATAAAGAAAGTTTTTCTGTGTACTTCAACATCTCTCCATAATCAATTCTACTTTTCTTAGATCAATCACATGTTCATCTTTATTTTGTTCATTTTTCCTG
>NC_056735.1:113709110-113766610 GCF_019279795.1 Protopterus annectens | reverse complement strand
CACTCGGTTAGTACAACCCATTTTCAGTGGAGGCCTCGGGAGAAAAGCTGCAAAATGCAAGATATAAATACAATAAAATTGCAACAAAATTACAATTCAATGAAAAGCTCCACAGAACAAGATGAGATTACAATGAAATTGCAATGAAAAATACAACTCAATAACAAGGAAACAATATAGGATCCTAGGATCATAGGAGGTTACTAGGCTAATGGCCCTGGGGCCCTTCTAAGCCTAGCTAAGAGTTTATCCCCAAAAACAAACCTCATTCAGCACATGTTGCCCCTGTCAATGAGGGACACGGGTGGAACCTCAAGGGCAAATTTGTGGTTTCCCATTCACTCATCAAGGCTGCGCTTGAAGAGGGTCAGAGAGGTGCTCTGTTTCACGTGTATGGGAAGTCTATTCCAGAGACAGGGCAGCCTCTGGGAAACAAACCTGTATTTCCAGCAGGTTATGTTGATGTTGCATATTAGATTCAGGCCTTTTGAGCAGGTAATGCACGAGGAGTTAGACTTATGGATATGGAGCATCTCTAGTAGGGCAGGGTCCAAGATTGCCTTGTAGTTGAGACACAGATCACCCATGAGCAATCTGTACAATACCGAGTAGAGTGATAGTGATTTCAGTCTGTCTGCATAGAACAGGTGTTGGAAGCCATGAATTCTCTTTGTGAGGTATTTCAGTGACATTTCCAGTTGGTGCAGATGTTTGTAGAGGTACATCTCAAACTCAATTATTAGTCTAATGAGGGAGGAGTATAGAGAGGTAATGACCTCCTTTTTTCTGGATGCAATCCTTTTACTTATGAAATGAACCAAGTAAAAGGTGTTTCTGACCACTGCTGATACATGATGGTCGAATGTGAGGTTGTTATCGAGTGCCCAGGTCTCACACCACAGGTTGTGTGCTTAGGGAGTTGCCATTGATGTGGTAAATCAGTAGGGGCTGTGTTTTTACTTAATGGTATGATAATACATTTTTTTTGCATTTAACTTAAGGCCATGACTTTGGCACCAGTCATTTGTTGCTGTGAAATCCTCTTGCAGTATGTTAACATCATGTGGGAAATCAACGACAGCACCCAACTTACAGTCATCTAAAACATGGTCAGCCAAAGGCCCTTTGTCTTTGCCCGGACCACTGAGAAGTAGATGCCAAATAGTAGGGGTCCCAGGACAGATCCCTGGGGAACACCACTAGTGATAGGTCTGCTATCGGAGGTGGAGGTGCCTATTTTGACCTTGAGGGTCCTGTCAGTGAGCCAGTTGGCCACCCGCCTGATGAGATAGGGATTTATGCCAAGTTGTGTTAGCTTTTTGATGATGCCTGAGTGGGGGATTGTGTCAAAGGCCTTGCCCAAGTCATATATGTACTGACTTTCCCTCATCCACAGCCTTGGTGATAGTCTCAAAGAAGTCAACCAGGTTCAACAGGCAAGATCTGCCCTTGATGAATCCAAACTGGGTGGGGTCAAGTGCTTGGAGATTGCCTATGTCCTTGTTTATGAGATCCATAATAATATGCTCCATGGCTTTACAGATCAGACTTGTCAAGCTAATGGGGCGATAGTTTCCAGGGTCAGTAGTGGCACCACCTTTGTGCAAGGGGATTACAATTGTAGTTCTCCACTCTGCTGGAATGAAGCCTGTACTTGGGCTGTGGTTGAATAGGGTGCTCAGTGGTGAAGCCAGTTCTTGCTGGAGATGATGCAGAATACAGCCTGGGATGCTGTCAGTTCCCATGGAAGCTGTGTTCTTTGCCTTAGATAGGGGCCTTTAACACTTGATCTATGGAGATGTGATATGCGGGACAAGTATCGGGGATGTCAAAAGGGCCTTTGGGGGGCAGGGGGTTGAAGTTTGCACTGAACCTATCTGCTAGCAGGTTGGCTAAGTCAATAGGATCAGTGTAAGTGGTACCATTATGTTCTAATTCGGAACAAACCTGGACTTTGCCATGGAGACTTCTGACATAACTGAAGAAGGCTTTGTGGTTTCCCTTTGTTTCAGAGACTAGTTTCAACTTCTAATTGGCTTTGGAGGGTTTCACTAGTGATCTAATTTGCTTGTTGAGGCTGAGGAGGAAGTTTTTCCAATTTGGAATTTGTTCCTTTTCACTCTTGGGCAACAATTTCTTCCTTTTGTTGTAAAGCCTGTTGATAAAGGATGTCCACCAAACAGGTTTGTGTTTTCTTGAGGTGCAGGTTTTAGTTCTGTTGGGTATGGCTGAGTCCATGCAGTTGTACAGGTGCTTGCATACTGCATTGGCGTACTGTTCAGCATAGTTGTCTGTATCCTCTGAGGGGGCTGGTGGTGTGAAGCCAAAGATACCCTATCTTAGGAGGTTGTAGTCAGCTTTTGAGATGTTTTTTAGCTAGATTATGGCTGGGGGTTTTGGGTGGGAGAGAAACTTCAAATGAGACAGTCTGATGATCTGATCTCACCAGGGAAAAACATACTATGGGAGTGGTGCATCAGTCACCATGTTGATAAGAACCAAGTACAGAATGCTATCTCCCCTTGTGGGGGATGACACGAGCTGGTCTAGTGCATTAGAATAGATGAAGTCGAGGAATCTTTGAGAGAGTGCATTAGTGCAGGAATAGTTCACCCAGTCTATGGTGGCGCAGTTGAAGTCACCAAGGATCATGGTGTTAGGGGGTACCTTGATGGAGTCAAGCAGGTCCAGGTAGGAGGGGTGGGTGTCCTGAGTCATGAAGGGGAATCTATAGCTAGCTATAACTTTGATGGATGTCTTGCCAACTGTCAGTTGTGCCTGGAGTAGTTCCAGCGTGTCAGGTTGGCAAACCAGTGTGGAGCTGTGCCTGGCCTTAATGAAGACAGAGACTACACCATCCTTAAAAGCCAGCCTGGAGGTGTGCCTGGCCTTAATGAAGATAGAGAAACAACCATGCTTAGACTTCCTGACCTCATTTTGGGGTCAGAATATTTGGAATGAGGTATAGCATAGTAAGGCAGGGGTACCCTCTGCAGCCCTGAACCAAGTTTCCATGACCACATAGACATCAGCATCTTCCAGTGTATGGAGGGCCTCCAGTGAGTCCATTTTCAGGTTACGGCTCCTGGCATTAAGCAGCATGACCTTCAATTTACTTTTTGACAGATCTTGTAAGTTGGAAGGTTTGTCTTTGGGACATTGCCTAAAAAAGGCACAATGGGAGAGGCAAAAGCCTTGGCCAGGATCCGGAAACCCAGTGGTGACAGATGAAGGCCATCTCTGGCAAAGCACCGAGGCCTGTCGAACATGTCATCCTAGGCAGACAGATACTGTATCCCCTTGGAATAACACCAGAAACTAAGGCAATTGTTGAAGTCAGGCATTTTTTGGTATTTTGGTATTTTTGGTGAAGGTAAGATGCTGCTTAGGGCTAGGGTCATACCTGCCTGGAACACATACTCTGAGAGTTCAATCATGTCTCTTCATATAGTCCAGGGAAGTACATCTCAAGTCATTCATACCAACATGTATAATGACAGAGTCATACTTGTATTTGTTGTGCAGAGACTTAAGTGCGTGCGATTTGTGGTGGATTCTGGCACCAGACAGACAACTGACCATGACCTTCTGCTTGTCAAGCCTAGTGAGGGAGTCATCAGTGTGTGTCTCAGTTGAGTCACGTTATGTCTTGTGGGCTGTGATGGTTTATTGTTTTGCCTTATGGGCTGTGTTTGTGAGACACTGGTGTGTTGTCTGCTGTGTGTGATGTGTTTTGTGTTGTGTGTTGAATGTTTATGAGTGTGTTTTGGAGGTGTCTGCAGTTTAGGTAAGTTTTTATTGAGGACTTTTGCGTAGCTGTGTGTGCTGTGCTTGGCTAGGGAACATCTTTGTATGAACATCTTTGAGCAATAGTGAGCCTGTACAATCAGTTCTAGGTGACTAAATACATGGCTAATTGTGACTATCATCTCTATATTCAGTGGTACAATCCCATCCACTCAATAACAAGGAAACAGTATATACAAGTGTTGAGACGAACCTGGAGAAGGAACATCATTGAGCAATAGTGGGCCTATACAGTCAGTGTTAGGTAACTATATACATGGCTAATTGTGACAACGATATCTATATACTGTGCTACAATTCCATAAAACAAAAAATATTTTTAAAAGGTATTGTGTTTGCATGATTTGGCAGAGCTCGTAACCTGTTTTGATTATCACTGTTTTTGCCACGACTAAAAGTAACTTTTTCATCTGTCCCTTGAGATCAAATTTCACTATCCTGAGAATCCCAGATGCAGGAGAAAGAGCTGAGGAAATCATAGAGGCGGACAGAATTTGGTTACCCCCTTTTTTATGTGGAGGCTAAGATATGAATTACATTCATTACTGTTCTGCTGCTCTTTTACCAGCACAGTATATTCCTTGGCTCCTGGTTCACAGGAAGTATGAATATTCACACTTATCAATCTTGTATACTTAGATGGAAAAAACACATATGTAGCATATGGTGGTTTCTTTATTGTTCACCTTAGCGAGAAAGAATGAAGAGTGTTTTGCTACACAGAAAAGACAATAAGATTCAATCCTTCATGCTTAGATATGCAGAGACCTAGAACAAAAGGACATCCATGCTCAGTAGAAAGGCTGAGCACATGAGGTTAAAAGGACACAATGATGAGTGATGGACTGCATGCTCTGAAAAGTAAAAACATTATGAAGAGCCCTAATTATAAGCCATTAATTTAAGTTCAGCTTTTCACTGTATACTTCTTGAGGCATTAAAATAGAGGATAATAATTTGATTGGAATACATTTATTTGTCAAGAAAGTTTACTTGAAAAATGCTGCATATAATTTAACTTTTGATTAAGTTTCAGCTATCCATTCATGGTGGTGGCAGAGCTAGAATCTGTCTCAATAAACACTGACATAAGGCAGAGTATAAATTGTGGGTAGAATGCCAGCCCATTATACTGATTGTTTGTGTCTTTCAGCTTTTCCCAGTTAGGGGTTGCCACAACGGAACTCCGGTCTGCTAATGATTGGTAGTTGATTTTTACATGCCGAGTTACCAGCCCTGACGCACAACCTTCAACGAAGGTACGCCCATTCGCACATGTCTTTACGCAGAAGACGCTCTAGCTGAGAATCGAACCGGACAGCGTCTTACTGTGAGGCGACAACGCTACCGCAGCACCACCACCGTGGGTTATTTTATATTTATTTAATGTTAGCCAAATTGCACTTTATTTATTTGTAAAATTCTTTTCCTACAACACTAATATTTATTGGTTTATTGAATACAAAAATAAAATAAAAACAGTAATAGTACTAAGCGCTTTCACCCATTAACATCAGGGCATCATCAGAGTACTGAAGAAAAACAAGTACATGACCATCCTTTATATGTACAACCTAATGACCTAATAAATAAATCAATCAAATTATTAAAACTTGAGTTAATAAATTGATATAAATAAATGTCTCTTAAAGTAACTTGGCACAGAATAAAACTCATACATTTAATAAGCCTAATGTCATATAACCTAACTGAGAAATACTAAGAAATGTTACTAAAATATATATGTGTTTTAGAATAAAAAATGTATTTACAATAAGAACTTGTTTTTAAATATGTAAAAATATACACATAAATATTAATAAATATTTAAAAATAATAAAATACTGAATATAAAAAATACTAATAAATATGTATTCAGATACTGTGTAAATCTAAAAATGGCAACATGAATGATCATATAATAGATCATATAAAATGTGACTTGAGTTTTAAAATACTAGTAATGGATATAACATCATTTATTCCAGGCAAAGTACAGGCATTTAGCCTGAGTTGCCAAAGACATTCCTTTGCCTCCAACATAGTCTTCTCATCCCCTCCCTTATGTATGTTCTGAGGAATCCTATCTATAATAAAAAACAAAAAAACGCTTAAAATTAGGACAACTAGTACTGTGCATGTATTATGAACTTGTGGTCTTGTGTTTCTTGATGTCCCTAACATGCTCTACAATCCTTTCCCTAAGCTTTCTAATTGTTTTTTGCTATTATAGTGAGGTCATTGAATTGAGGGTGACCAATAGGAGGAAGAGCTTGTATATTTAAATTTGAATTTTAGATGGAACAGTGTTTAAAGTCTGAAGAAGCCTACGGGTGAAAGCGCTTACTATTTCTGTAATAAATTTAGAGCCTTTTTACGAGTACAAGTGTATCGTTGTTTTTTGGATACAACTGATTTGAAGAGTTTTGCCATCTGGTTCCTGGGAGCAGTTTTATGCTACGTATTTTTTCGTTTTTGGGAACCAAGCTCTGTTGGCTCTGTGCTCTATTCTTGATTGGACACACGTTTTATTATCTTCTTATTAGTCTTATTCTGTTTTACTAATATTTATTGATTGATTGATTGACTGAAACCTTAGGTCACTAGATATGCCTGGATAAAAATTGCTTTGTGGTAGTGATCAATTAATGACTATAAGAAGAAATGGTTCAGAAAAAAAAAGCTATGGCACTAAAGTGTTAAGCAGATTAGTGAGCCCATTTTATCTTTATACTGCGGTATAGTGATGAGCACTATGTAAAGGAGATTTTGACAGACTTAAGAACACATAGGTTAGTGGGTATCGTCTGGTGTAGTCTGAATGACTTCTCACACCTTAAGCATGTTTTCTAATCGATGAAACAATGGTTGAAAATCTGAGGTAAGGCTTTTGGTGTGGTATCTTTCCACCTACTGAGTCCAGTTGCTGCAAAACTCTTACAGAAAGTATAGAATTCTGGGGATGGGCATATCCAGTTCAGAGGGTGCTATGGACATCCTGCTATGAAACCATTAGTCAGCTGTATCATGTCATGGTGTAGTTTAGAGGGGGGGATAAGAATAAACCGATAACAACGGTGATGATGTGGGATTTTAGGAGAGTGGATTAGGCTGTTCTGTGGGAGGTAGTCAAAGATGAGTTAGGAGATTCGGACCAAATGAAATGAGTAAACATGCTACAGAAAGGGGTTCATGTATGTGATACTTGACATTGGACTAGGGTATAAGAAATAGGCAAAAAGAGAAGAAGACCAATGTGGCAACACAGGATTATGAAGCTAACTAAAGAAAGGGCATTGAAGTGGTAGAAAAAGTGGGATGGGGATAGGACAGAGGCAATGAATTCTCTAAGAACAGAAAAAAATAAAGTTAAAAGTGACTTAGCAAAGATAAGGGCATTTAGGTACATCAGCAAAGAAGAAAGGGAAGCACAGAAGTGGCCAGGCTCTGCAAAAATAGGATGGAGATCACAGAAGATTTTGGTAAAAAGCAATGGCACAGAATGAACAATATACACTCTTCATGAAGGGAAGAAGAGGATTGTGCCATAGCTGTAGGGGAGCAGGATATTTGTAGGGGAGCAGAAATACTTGTAGGGGAGCAGGGATATTTGTAGGGGAGCAGAAATACTTGTAGGGGAGCAGGAATATTTGTTAAGGAGTTTGGATACTTGTAGGGGAGCAGGAATACCTGTAGAGCTAGAGAAACAGGGATACTTGTAGAGGAGCAGAGATTCTTGTTGAGGAGCAGGGATACTTGGAGGGGAGCAGGGATACTTGGAGTGGGCATGGCTACATGGAGGATAACATGGATACTTGGGGACCAGGGATACTTGGAGAGGAGGAGAGTTACCTGATGAGGAGCAGAGATACTTGGAGGGGAACAGGGATACTTCAAGGGGAGCAGGGATATTTGAAGAGGAACAGCGATACTTGTAGAGCTAGAGAAGCAGGGATACTTGTAGAGGAGCAGGGATTCTTGCTGAGTAGCAGGGATACTTGGAGGGGAAGAGGGATACTTCAAGGTGAGCAGGGATATTTGAAGGAGAACAGGGATACTTAGAGGGGAGCAGAGATATTTGAGAGGAGAAGGGATACTTGGAGGGAGCAGGGATGCTTGGAGTGGAGCAGGGATACTTGGAGTGGAGCAGGTATACTTGGAGTGGAACAGGGGATACTAGGAAGGGAACCGGGATACTTGGAGAGGAGCAGGGATACATGGAGTAGAGCAGGGATACATGAAATGAAGCGGGTAAACGTGGAGGGGAACAGGGATACTTGGAAGGGAACAGGGATACTTGGAGAGAAGAAGGGATACTTGAAGTGAAGCAGGGATACTTGGAGGGGAACAGGGATACTTAGAGGGGAGAAAAGATACTTGGGGGAGCAGGGATACTTGGAGAAGAGCAGGGATACTTGGAGTGGATAGGGATACTTGGCGGAGAACAGTAATACTCCGGGAGCAAGGATACTTGAAGAGGAGTAGAGACACTTGTTGAGGAGCAGGGATACTTGGAGGGGAACAGGGATACTTGAAGGGGAGCAGGAACACTTGAAGGGGAACAGGGATATTTAGAGGGAAGCAGAGATATTTGGATAGGAGCAGAGATACTTGGAGAGGAGCAGGGATACTTGGAGGGGAGCAGGAATACTTCAAAGGGAGCAGGGATACTTGAAGGGGAACAGGGATACTTGGAGGGGAGCAGAGATATTTGAGAGGAGCAGGGACACTTGGAGAGGAGCACGGATACTTGGAATGTACCAGGTATACATGGAGAGGAACAGGGATACTTGGAAGGGAACAGGGATACTTGGAGAGGAGCAGGGATAATTAGAGGGGAGCAGGGATGCTTGGTGTGGACCAGGTAAACTTGGAAGTGAACAGGGATACTTGGAAGGGAACAAGGATACTTGGAGAGGAGCAGGGATACGTGGAGGGGAACAGGGATACTTGGAAGGGAGCAGGGATACTTGGAGAGGAGCAGGGATACTTGGGGGAGCAGGGATACTTATAGGGGAAAAGGGATACTTGGAGAGGAGCAGGGATACTTGGAAGGGAACAGCAGCACAGTGGTGCAGTGGTTAACGTTGTCACCTCACAGCAAGAGGTTCTCCGGTTTCCTCCCACATTCCAAAGACATGCATCTGGAGCATTTCTCCCCGGGCCTCCACTGAAAACAGGCTCTGTGGAACCTAGTTGGACTTTCCCGGTCAACAAATGATAAATAAATAAATAAATACATAAACAGGGATACCTGAAAGGAAGCAGAGATACTTGGAGAGGAGAAATATAAAGTACACAGTACATACAGCAGGAGGAACAGGAAGGAGATTCATGTGGAAGTGGCTGAGTATCTCCTGAGCTGTCTCTTATGTGTTGCAACATGAATGAATTTCTGCTGCTGACTGTCACTGGGTATATATTGGTTTTAGGTTTAAAGCATGCGTTGTACTTCGATAGATCAGTATCAATAGATGCAGTCTGTGAACCTCAGATGGGCATTTGCATTTAACTAAGTCTCACTGACATAGTATATTGGAAAACTGAAAACAAGGGGTCAGGTTCAGCAGGTAGGAACAGGATAACTGTATGGTTGAATGGCAGGATACAGAGGGTTGTGGTCAGAGGGTAAGTGTTAGGAATTAAGAAAGTGACTAGCAGAACATGGTAGATGTCTGTCCTGCATATATTTCTCTCTAGTGTGATTGTCTTAAACATACTTGAGGGAATGGAGAACTGGAGCAGCCTCTTTGTTGATGACAAATAGACATGTGCAGTAGTGGAGAAAGGGTTGGGAAAGGCTGCTGAAATGTGAGCAGAAAGATTGCAATTGAGGTTCAATGCATCTCAATGCGAAGTACTGCAGTTAAAGCAAATCTGATGTAAATTTGTTACAGCTGAGAATAAAAACAATTGCAGGTGTGGATCACTCCCAAATGGGATGATCAGTGCAGTGTAAGTGGCAAGCAGAATGCTAAGGTTAACTTCAGGGTGATAGATTCCTGAAGCCAAAGAGTAACGCTTTCACCCTAAATGGCCTTGGTCAGATAATATTTTTGTGCTGCTCTGGAGGCCACTGAAGGAGAAGGATAGCAGGCCGCTGGAAGGAATCCAGAGAAATACTAACAGAAAGGTCTTCGTGATGAAGAGGAAGGAGTATAACAGGCCACTGGAAGGAATCCAGAGAAATACAAACAGAAATGTCCTTGTGATGAAGAGGAAGGAATATAACAGGCCACTGGAAGGAATCCAGAGAAATACTAAGCAAAAGGTCCTTGTGATGAAGAGGAAGGAATATAATAGGCCGCTGGAAGGGAAACAGAGAAATACTAACAGAAAGGTCCTTGTGATGAAGAGGAAGGAATAGCATGAAGAGCTAAAGCAGCTAGACCTCTTCACACTTAATACCAGAAAAGACAGCCTATGAGATATGATATCGGTGGAAAATAATGTGCCAATGAGATGTGAAAAATCATTTTGAAAAGCAGGAAGAGAGATGGCACTGAAGCACAGGCAGAAAACTGTCAGGACAAATGGCTTCCTGTAGGTCTGAAATTACTTTTTCAAGAGGGTAGGGGACAGCTGAAGAAAGAGTAAGAGAGAAGGTAGGACAGAGGGGTTCTAGAATATTCATATAGAAAGATAGACTAGATGGGCTTTACTGTCTCCAGCTGTCATGAAAATGCAGTACAGGGCACAATGTAAAAACAAGTAGGACCTGTTAACTTCAGGAAATCAGGACATCAGGACTTCGGATATTGCATTCTGCAAGTTTATTTGGTGGAAAGACAGATTCCTGCATCACCATAGGGATGTCGATCGCCACCTCACTATTGTGTTTAAGATATTTCTTAACCCTTAACTTTCTCATCTTTTCGTGTTTTCTGTAACTCGCATCATATTCACTGTTAATTTGATTCTTGTCCCTTGCCTTTCCCTTGTTTTCTTACTTGAACATGTCCTGTGCCATCTTTCAGGTATTCTAACATGAATGAATTTATTTAGAAAGTTTTACTGAGTGAGTATATATGCTATCAGTTTTCCATGCTATATTGTTGTTCCTTTGTGTGTGTGTGTGTGTGTGTGTGTGTGTGTGTGTGTGTGTGTGTGTGTGTGTGTGTGTGTGTGTGTGTGTGTGTGTGTGTGTGTGTGTGTGTGTGTGTGTGTGTGTGTGTGTGTGTGTGTGTGTGTGTGTGTGTGTGTGTGTGTGTGTGTGTGTGTGTGTGTACATTAAAAGTGACGGATACTTTTACGTTGAGCATGAACTTACAATTATAGTCTGTGTGTATTTGTGTTTTGGACATACTTCTCACGTTCCCCCTGTAGAAGGGTCATTGGCTCAGTGGAAAATGTACATTTGTCAGAATGTAATGAACAACCTTTGATATTGAGGACTGTGGCAGTCTGGGGAAATATAGGCCTCCTGATAACTATTGAAGGAAGCACTCCAGAATCTTTATTCTAGCTTCGTGTAAAACTGTTGATTAAAGATATCCTTGATTATAAAAAGGGCTTTCTTTGTAGTTTATAATGAGATAAACTAAACAAATAACTATGTTAGACTCCCACAAATGGCAATGAGTGCATTTTTATGGTTGGGTTGAAGTTCTGCTATAAATGAGGGGAGCATTCCAAGACAGAAACGACATAGTTCATGCGACAGGTGACTCATCTTAAAGAATATGATGAGAACCTCTGGAGTTCACCAAGACTCGAAACTGAGACCACTCATTTTTAGGCATTTACGTCTCTAATATCCAAACTGAGAACAATAACTTCTAGTTAACTATGTCCACAGCATTCATAGACTACTGAAAACTGGGTGCTATTGTCAAGATCCTTTCTTGTACCTCTACACATCAGTCATCAGCAAGAACTTGCCCTAGTTAACACCTGGTGTACTGAAAATGAGCTAAAGTTAAATGTGAAAAAGTGTAGAATTGTGTCATTTGACACAAAATATTAATAATGCTCCAATCTTACGTGAAAGTGTAGATGGGGACCCCTGGGTAACTGAGCTGACAGTTCCATCTCCTTCAATCATCAGGTATCAACTGTAGTTACTAAAGTCTTCTACTTAACGCAACTAATGCCTAAGAGTATGTTGTCTGCAAGTAGAAATGTAGTGACTCTCTTAAATACGATACTGATTAGACCAATGGAAACGGTCTCTGCTTGAACAGAGAGAGGAATTTCTACTTGGAACCCACAGTTCTCCAAATGAATAAAATGTACTATCTTCTAGCATCTAACCTAGTAGAAAAGAAACATGCCCCTACGACCTCAGAGGTTACTCACAAACAACCCCTATCTCCTAGCTCCCACAACCAATTTGCAACCAAAAAGACATGCCTTTTCCACTCTTGCCTCTATTCTCTGTTAGTAACTCTACTCCTACCTAAATGAAATACCCCTATGCCCCAATTTCTGCCAACACTTTAAAAAGTATCTTTTCAAAAATCTGTCTGCATTTTCCTTTAAAAAGGTTCACATCATCTGATCTACTTTCACCCCCTCTGCCATCTAGTCATACAGATCATGTACATCCCTACCTCAAATGAAATTTCTTCTTAAAAATAGATGGGGAATTACCATAGCAACATCCATTGTGGTCCTGTTTGTGTTAACTAGGTAACTAGTGTTCATTGCATTGTTAATGTTTGTTACACTGTCTGTTAATCTCTTATCACTTTAAACTGTATGTTTCACTTGTGAAATAATTCACCCAAGCTATGACTGTAAATGGTCAGTTTTGATCAGCACACTACCAAGTAAACAAACATGAAAAATAAGTTAATTGGTAAATACTAGACTACCAGTCTCTAGATTGTTACAAGCCTAGCCAATAACCAGAGGTCAGAATAAAATCCTGCACCTTGTGTCTGTATGGTAAAGACCTTAACCCATTATGTTATTAAATTACACAGAATAATGCCCCCTTTATGATGTACCTTACTCAGCATATCAAAAAACTGAAGAAGTCCCACAGGTTTCTTATTAAGAAGATGTAAGGCCAAAAAGATGCACTTTTAAATGAAGCTATAATCTCCACCTCTTTACTCACTATCTTAGTTAGAGACTCTTAAGGAGCATACCTCTCATATGTCAAAATTTTCACAGAATGTTCAGATTATTGCCTCATATTTTTGGTCTGTTTCTCAATAAAATTGTGGTTTTCTAAAAAAAACATTAAAAAATCACTGAGAAGTGAAGTCAGAAAATAATGATAGACATTTGAGTTTCAGATTTCATACCATCAGAAAATATATGCTAATGCAAATCATGTTATTCTATCAACTTTATAAATTTGTAAGAGCAATATGTAACAATTGTCCCTATTGTATCTCCATTGTTATGGCTTTGTACAGATTTTTTCTAAGAGGCTGAGAGGTGTGTGAGGAGGGATCTCTGCCCTGCTTGTTATGCTATTATACACTAACTGTCCTTGATCTCATATATCTATGAAAATCTAATAGTACAATAAACACGAAATCTTCCCCAGCAGATAAACAAAACATGATGAAAATTCAGTACTTAATACAATTTCTCAAATAATTTGAGTCCTACTATAACAAAATAGCAAAATATGCTCCAAAGCTCCCTTATAGAATACTCCATTGGATAGCACTGCACCAGCTAAAGTGGCTGGAACTCCCCAATCTTCTTACCTTCAACCAATTAAGGTTCACTCACAGCATCTTCCATCACCCAAACAACTGCCCTGCACTCAAACACCTTGTTCAGCCTCACTCCAATAGCAGATCCTCAAAATCTACCAACAAACTCCTACAAAAAGTAATCAAATCCTACAACACATGCAGTGGCTTCCTATACTCAAACCAAATATCTGAATCCTGGAATTCCATACCCCAAACAATACTTAAAACTTCAACACTTCCAAATGTAAACAATTTCTAAAGGAACACCTCAGTAATAACTGGCTCTGCTCATGCACCGAGCCTGGCTGATAAAACATTGTTTTACCTTTAATACTTACATACTATGCTCTCTCTTTACTTAGCCTTTCTATCTATATCCAGCCTCATCCCCATCTTCTTTTTTGTATTCAATGTTCAAAGTGTCTCTGCAAGTGTAGGTCTTGACCTGTCGCATTTCATATATTAATCCTATGACTGCTTGTCTAGTTCCTAATTTATGACTCCATTGATCAAGTTCCTCTGGTGGACCATCTACTATACTGTCATTTCAGACTCATACTATCAGACCTTTACAATCTGCATCTTTAACTTTTGTTTAATCACCATATAAATATGCTTTTTTTTAATTTTCCTTGGTTAAAACAGCTCAGTTGTAAAAACTCTTTTGTTACAATATTCCAGCTGTAATTTCAATTGTAACATTGAATTTTTGTCATTTTTAAAATTGTTTTTCACTTTAAATGTTCTGTTGTTTTTTAAATTGTGTTTTTCACTTTTCTTTGTATGGAGCTTTTCTCCCCAGGCCTTTGATGAAAAAGGGTCATTTCTGGCCCAGTCTGACTTTCCTGGAAAACAAATGTGAAATAAAAATAAATAAAATAAAAATAATTCCATCTCTAGAATAAGCTACCCATGTAGATTCAGAAGTCTGATACATTATTATCCAGCAGACAGAACCTGGATGACTTGATGGGTACCTTCAAATTTGCCCTTCGACTAATTAGTCTAACATCCTTGAAAACAGGTGGGTATAGCCTAATGGAGGGTATTGGCAAGTCTTTGATGGTCACTAGACTAAACTGCTATGAAACTTCTACATATCCTGTTCTGTTATCAGACTACATACCACAACAGTGCTTTGTGAACGGATGAGCTCTGACACTATAAACAGTCCCTGCTATCCGCACAGTTTACTAGGCAAAACAGAATTAGATTGTCAGGTTTTTCTTCCCTATAGCAAACATGCACACACACACACACACACACACACACACACACACACACACACACACACACGCACACACATGCACACACACGCACACACACACACACACACACACACACACACACACACACACACACACACACACACACACACATACATACACACTGCATGCACAACTAGTAGCAATTTAGATTTATCAGTCTCCTTATTGCATGTCTTTGGATTTGAAAGGGGACGAAAGTACCCAGAAAAAAAATAGAAACACAGGGGGAACATGCAGACCTCCACTGAAGGCACCCCTGCTGGGACTCAAACCATAGAACCTCTTGCAGTGAGCTGACTATGATGCTCATTGTAGCCCTTATATTAAGGAATGGTTAGGGGGCAGTGGGAAAGGAGAGACTTAGCATGGAGTCCTTGAATGGAAGATCTCTGAGCTTGAGACACTTGCTACTTTTTCAACATGTACATCAAGGGGTCAGCTGCTAGTAGCTGGAATACAGGAAGAAATACCAGCCTTTGCAAAAATCCAAACCCTTGAGATATGTCTGCAGGCATTAACTGGAATGTATAGTAAGCACCGTGTAATATGCATGTGCTGTGAAGATACGATTGCAAGCATTGACCCTCCCCATGGAATAACAAGAAAATCTTTCTGATAGCAAGTTGAGAGCAGCATATGACTCACTCAGCAATCCTCCATTAGCTGGCATAATAACAATTCTGCAACTATAAAGTACACAAAAAAGGACAGTAAAATATAATGTACAGGAAGAATACTTCAGTTTTTACTTGTATAAATCAAACTCACACACGAGTGAACACATACACACTACCCACATAGAACATTTCATAATTTGTGAAAGAATGCATTGTGTGTGCCTGCAGAAAATTGTCTTTGTTTTAAAAGCATGTATATTGCAAGCTATTTCCTTGAATAATACTTCTCAGTGGCTACATGATCTCACTATATAGCAACAAAAGCACAAATAACTTGAATAATTTATAAAAAATACGGTTAGTTCAAAGGTTGGAACATAATAGTAACTCATCAACACCTGCTATACCTTTGACTATGACTTGTGCCACAAAGACACAAAAAATTAATGCTTATTTTGTTGCCTGCCTGATCCACATAGCATGAATTTTTTTCATCATTTTCGCAGATGTGTTTTTATTTAAATGTTGTTGTTAAAGACAAGCAGAGTTGGTGAAGATTTTTGAGGAGCACATTTCACATAAGGAATCAAATCATAGGAACAGCTGTCAGTAAAACCAGAAAACACATTTCCACGTTTTATCAAGATTGCCTGTAGGCTGGTAATTGTAAATTCTTCTAACTTGGTGCATCATATCATTCCAGAACGTTTGTATATGAAAACATATCATGATGTACTCTAGTTGTAAATGCTACATATTTTACACAAGATGATGGGGATGCTACTGAATAAATACTCATGACTCCTTGTGAATGCTGAGCAGCACAGCTCTATAAGGCTTCCAATCCCCTAAGGGTGAGGTGTGCAAGGGAAAAACCTCATTAGCCAAAAGAGGGGAATCTTGTGCATAAAGTCAAACATCTTTAAAGACTTAAATGGTTTAATACATATCCAAAACACCACAGCAGCTGCAAAAGCCGCAGGAATACCACAGCAAAGAACAGCTACAGTAGACAAACGCAGCAATAAAATGGTTTGAACAGGTTTCAGAAACACACACACACACACACACACACACACACACACACACACACACACACACACACACACAGAGCAACCCAGGAGAATATTAACTCTGAATACAGTCTGCCACCTAGTGCGTGACTGCAGATATTACAACAAATAGGATAGCAGACCTTACCCCACAGCAGCATAGAGGTTCCAATGGTGTATTTCATACTTCAGTCAGTTTCCCCTACTCCTCCTCCTTTTCCCAGGGTGCTGCCTTCTAGTCAAATAATATGCAACTTCTAAAAACTGTGCATTACAAGAAGAATACTGATTTATCTGACAGAAACTTGGTACAGTAAATACGCAAAATCTTGACCCCTGCTTGCTCCAGGAAAGCTAGCTTCTGATTCGCCAACCTCTCTTTGTTAACAAATACCTTACAGTTCTTAATGCACAATTTTGTGCTCAGGCAGCTAAGACAACTTGTTTTGTTTAACTGTTGCTCCACTATGAAACCCTGAGTGCCAAAAACCCAAAGATGTAAAAAATAAAAAAATAACTAGCAAAAAAGCACAGGAAAAAAGTGGAGGGAGGAATCTTCCAGAACAATGGAATCACAGCAGATGTACACTAAGAAGCCCCAGTGGCAGTAATTTCTTGTGGAAAACAACCATTAGCATTCTGTTCTGTGGCATTTATGACTTGGGCACCTGATGCTCAGGGAATAGAAATTTGGCAACCTGTAAATATGCCAGTCTGTGTGTTTATTTATTTATGTATTTATTGTATTTATTTCTTTTTCTTATTTATGCATGCAGTTATTGATGGGGCGGAGCACTGATCCAAGTAGAGCATGTCCATCCAGGCTTAGCCTGGGGTTTACAACCAAGTTAAAAAAAAAAAAAAAAGTGAAAAGTAATGGTAGAAACTGGTCACATGGTAGTCTACATCAAGAAATCAGTAGTGCAATCAAAGGTACAAATACATTTATAGGATTAATCAGTTCAAAGTTGGCAATTGGTTGATAAACTTCTAATAGTAGGAGTACATAGAGAAACAAAGGCATTCGTACTGCATAATGAATATTGTAGTGCACTATAAACCCTTGTAAAGGAAAAGTTTTTTGAACTACTTCATGAATATTCTACAAAATAAAACTAGTAAACGCACACTACATTAACATATGTACATCGGGAGGTGGATGGTAGTAGGGAATGGGTTTCTGGATTTAATTAGTGAGAAGAGAAAGGATAGATGTGGTGAAGTTTAAAGTTGCATCAGGAAAGCATTAGGGAAGTTGTGTGTATTGATGCTTCTTCCCTATATCTCAACTCTTAGTTGCTGCATGCATATTAAGTTGACTTTCAAGATGGCCCATTTTTAAGGATCTTTTTGAACTACACTTGTCTGTAGGCCATGACATGTCCTGCTACCTGCTACAAGTCCCTATACTTCTTGCCAAACGTGGCTGCCATTTTTGAAGGGTTGTCAGAGTCACAGTATGGACTTCCTCTGTATCTTGTAATGATAATGCTGTTAACCTTGTTCTTCATTTATGTTGTTGCAGTTCCTGAAGTTTAGGGTACAGGCAGAAGGGAGGTTTGTTTCTGGCATCTGTAGCAGTATATGTAGAAGGATTCCACAGACTGTTATGAATGAGGGAGTCTCCTATCCATTCCCAGATCCCCATTTCCTAAAACAATCTTCATTTTTGAGGAATCCTAAGTGTACTTAATTCCATTCTGTTAACTCCATTTCCCATATTGTACTACCTTCCACTGCATCCTGTTATACAAATAAGTCGTCAGCACTTTTGACATGGTTAAGGTGATGAGATGACACCTTCAAACTTGGATTCTAATCCCAGCCTTGTTCTAATGCTTAGACAATCACTTGCTCTACTTTATAGGCATAATCTGTCATCTACAGATGTACCTTTTCCCTAACCACTTCCTACATAAAATGAAATGCCTGTCACACCATGTTATCTAACTATGCATGGAGCAGCAGTGAAAGGGGTTTTACCATAAACTTTGTAAGATAAGGTGAATTCCTATAACCCATTTAGAGAATTAGTTGTATGTCTCATATAGGGCAAAAGGATTCTACTAGATTCATTTATTTTTATAAGCAAGTACTCGGCTAATTGTCCTTGTGGGCCATTCTAATTCTAACTAGTTTCCCCTGTAAAGGTGAGAATCAAACCTTATACCTTCTGTCTGTGAGCTAAATATCGTAACCCTTTTACCAACCTTCCATCAGTTTGACCAGTAATAAAGGTGGAATGCTGTAACTGTTAATTTTTTTATTTACTGGCTGTCAAAAATACTGATACTGAACTGCTTGTACATTCATTCAGTTTGGTATAGCCACCCCCCACCCCTACCCACACCCATACCAGACCTTTTTTTTTTGGCTTACTGACTTCACAGTTGTACAACACACAACAATGACAAGAAGAGTCTTCAAGACCATTAAATCAGGCTTTATAGAGGTTCAGACACAGGCTGATGCAGCAGAAGGCCGGCCTTCTCCTGGCAGATAAGTGGCATCAAACTGGTACTAATGGGAAGGAGAGAATGGAAAAGGGACTTGCCTGGCAGGTAAATGATTTGCTCCTTAGAAATCTGCTCGAAAAGTTATATATTATATTCCTCAAATTCCCTGTTTTGTGAGAAAGAAAATAAATATCTAAGCTGAATAAGCTTTCACATAAAGCTGAACAATAAATCACCACTGCCTTGTTTGTTTACTGACGTATTTATTAAAATTTCCCTACAGGTAAATCTAACAATTCAAGAGGCCTTTGTCTTGTTTGACTTGGCAAAGGTTAATGCGAGCATGAAACTGTACACACCCAAAGATGCAAAAGCAGACATGTGTTAGATGCAATCTCCATCTCCGAGACAAAAGTCTATAGGCACTGCATAGAGCAAAAATAGTTCTACAGATGTACAGTGTGTGTCGACAAGAGAATTACGGGTAGGAGAGCAGTTTGTAAATCTAGGTAAAGCAGTGGGTGTAATTGCCTTAATGCCTTTCAGTATTGTAACAGAAGAGGAAGAGATGCAAAATGGTACAGCAGTATTATAATTTAGCAGAAAGGATTTATTCTGATTTGCAGTTTAATGAGCCATAGGAAAAAATATTTGAATTTTATTTAATATAGGCACTCGGGAATAAATTTGCATTTTTAGACCATGAATTATTTATGGATTCTGAGAGTTAATTATGGTAAATTTTAACAATATCTCTGATTCAGTAGATTGCACACTCACCTTTGATGCTGGGAGAATCAGATGGGACAGAGTTCAATCCCACCCTAAGTGTTTAAAATAATTTTCAAGTAGTCACTTTGTAGGGTGGCATAAAAAGGATGCTGCACTCTTAGGATATTACCTTTTATATGAGATGTTAAACTGGGATCCTACCTGCCTAGCTTTTGTGGCTGGTGAAGATGACATAAGATTTATCATAAAAGAGCAGAGCAATTTTCATGGTGTTGTGGACAAATTTTCTTTTTTTTTTTTTTTTTTAAATACCACTTCAAATATTCACCTAAAAACAGGCCACAGGCCAAGTATGACTAATCCAACCAAGTAGCGAAGTAATTACATAGTTAAATACATACATTAATAATTATACACATAAATAAATGCAAGGAAGGGGAAAACAGTGTTTTGCGTATATGCTTCATACTCCCAGACATTGCTGCAGCTTTTATGAGAGGCTGGGTGTGCCTTTCTGAGGCAGTTTTACTGGGGAGGTTTTGCTTCAGTTAAGTTCACATTCTCCTTAAGAAAATGTAATATATTGCTTTCTAAATTTTAAAAATATGTTTAGATGTTCCTGACTTTCCTGCAATCCATGTGAGCAATGGTGAGAGTTAAAGCATTTACCCTATGAAGGTGTCTAGTAATGTGTATGCTGAGGCAAAAACATTGACTGAAGCCATTCTCTAGTGCTGGCATTACACTTTTTAACAACATAGAGCGAACATAAATCTAGGAGTTTTAGGCTTCTTTGAGACAGGCAGAGTAGTTAAGGGATTATTTACAGCCACAGCATCACTCCCTCATCTCTGCGTTTTTTTTTTCTCATTTGGTTTTAAGCAGGGAAGTTTATAAATATTCACACATACAGCATTTCTTTTAGATTGTCAAGCTTCCAGACATTGCAATCCCTCAGGTCTTTTACTTAATTCAACAGAATATTTCAGTGTCTGTATTCATGACAAAAACCAATGACTGGCTATATCCAGTCCAGATTTAGCATTTAAGGGCTGCAGTAGCCTTCCCAACATTGAATTTCTGGAAGCAACTGGGACACAGCATTCCAAGCACATGATTTGTGTTGTTTCTGACAAAGCAATAAGTTATCCGCTCACGTCTGCATTAGTCAAAATGTATCCAGATGCCAGTGTTTTGTTTTTAAATGACAGATGGTACCTGTGATATCTTCTCTGACATTTGGCTGCATGCCTGAAACTGAAAACAAAGATATAAGAAACATCCACAGGTAAGTGATCTCTTGCCAGAATTGATAGAATTTTGGCTGCAATGACATGTT
Source organism: Protopterus annectens (assembly GCF_019279795.1). Lineage (NCBI taxonomy): Eukaryota > Metazoa > Chordata > Ceratodontiformes > Protopteridae > Protopterus > Protopterus annectens. The sequence goes on along the minus strand of NC_056735.1, from coordinate 113,745,680 downwards.
GCTTCATGAAATTGCCTGACCATCAAAAAACATTGATGCCAGTCAGCAACTTGAGTATCGGCCAGCAACAGGATGGATTTATGGGTAAATAAGGCACCAGCTATGAGCATGGCAATAGGTAATTGTGGACCACAATATGCAATAGGTCCTCTGTGCCAAATGCTGCACATTAGACTCTGTCAATACATGTTTCAAGTAGCCACTGTTGCTTGTATTTGGGTGATGAATAAAAGAAAATGCCATGAATGTGTCATGATATTTAAAAACTGCCAGATAAATATTTGTTGCATTTAAAGGATTGAACTAAGACAATATACCTGCAGCAAATGATAAACACAGGCCTATAAAATGGAAGCATCAATATGAGAAAAGTTTGTAAAGCGATGCACTAACCTTGCTGGTGATGCTTTCAAAGCAGGGCTTATAAACCCTAGATGCCTTATAGTGCCATCTCTTGGCAAATATGTTTTGTTTGCAACCATTAAGCAAGAAACCAGAGTTTGAACCCAGAATCAGAGTATACAGGTGAAAAAGTAAGCTGCCAAAGGCCAACAGTGCAGAGAGATGAGATAAGCTGAAAGTACAGTCTGGTGGAAAACAGAAGGCAAGCTCTGGAGCACAAAATTCACGATGACACTGAGGATCATTAAGACTGGCTTTTGCATTTGCTGCATGATTAATGTGTGTAGCTCAGGACCCACCTGAACTGGCTATTGCTGGAGAAAGGCTCATTTTTGGGCCTTTCCGATTGGTAGTTGTGTTAAAAACTGTTTAAATTTGCCTCTATATAAGCCTCGTGTTTGTGAGGATTTGTGCTCAGTTTACTGGAGCTCCTGAAAATATATTATAAACCAGTGCTGAACTTTAACTGCATTTAATTTAATGTCTGTTTCATTTTTGCTGTTTGTGACTGCTTTTTACTCTGAACTTTTGAATTGTGTTTCATTGCCTTAGATAGCATAGGCTAGATTCAAACCTGCTTGCTATCACTGTGCTCTTAAACCAGTCATCGTACATTAAGAGGGCCTCCCTGCACCCTTGTGACAGAGGTGTGCAGCTCAACTTGTGTTAAAGCTGTTTAAATTTGCCTGTACATAAGCCTTGCATTTGCATGGGTTTGCTCAGTTTACTGGACATTTAGCAACTTTAGCCAGAGGTCTGGAGTGCACAAGACATCCACTGAAAAAACTGAAACATAAGTATATTTTAAAACAACACTGCACTTTGTTAACTGTATTTAGTTGAATTACTGCTTTATTTTGTTGTTTGTGACTAAGTCCAGCTAGCCCACTTCCTTCCCAAATACCACATTCAGAAAAATCCTGCCGCAATGGATGGGCGATTTTTCATCATTTTTCCTGCCATCTTGATTGATATGGGCATCTTGAGGCAATGTAGCAATTGCTTCATGTATTCTGATGACCATTTACTCTTAAAGCAAACTAGCACCCTATGTGAGAGATGGAAATACACTGTGGAATTGGAGTCAGTTTTCATAAAAAACAAACTAGACATCAAACAGGTTGTCAGCAGACAAGCTTCACCTCTCACGCAAACCTCACCTCTCACACAAAATAAGGACATGACACATAAACCCACATATGTGGAGGTACTTACTAAAGGTCTACAAAAAGAACAGAGACCTCTCAAATGCACACCAGCCACACTCACCACTAAGCATAAAGAAACCACTACATACAGTATATATCAACACACAAATGCATGTCTCAACAAACAAGCCCCTAAGGCAAAACACATCAAATGTTTTGGTCATAGGCAACTCTGTAGTCAGACATACAGATGTCCCCCTCATCAGACTGGACAAGGAGAAGGTCACAATCAGCTGTTTATCAGGTGCCAGGATCCGACATATCATGCATGCACTCACGTCACTCAACAACAAGTGCCGTTATGACTCTGTCATAGCCCATGTTGGAGTGAATGACTTGAAACATACCGCTCTGGACTATATGAAGGGAGACATGACATTACTCTCTGATTATGTGCCCCAGACAGGTATATCCCTAACCCTAAAGCAGGATCCTACCCTCTCTCAGGAGGATGCTACAATATAAGCAAAAAATTATTGACTTCAACAATTGGCTCATCTTCTGGTGTCAGTCCAGGGGGATCCAGTATTGTCAGCCAGGTAGGATATGATAGGCAGACCTCACCACTTTGCTAGAGATGGTCTACACCAGTCCCCCTAGGCTTTTGGATAGTGGAAAAGCCCATTGCCTCCCCCATAGGGCCTTTTTTAAGCAATGTCAAAACAACAAATTTTCCAACATAACAAAATCTAATCAAGACAAACTCAGGGTTGTGTTGCTTAATGTTAGAAGTTTAAACATGAAACTGCACTCCCTGGAAGCACTCCTCACCTTGGAGGATGCTGACATCTGTGCAGTTACTGAGACATGGTTCAAGGCTGCTGAAAGCACACTGGCCATGCAAGGTTACAAGGCCTTCCACATCTTCAGACCTCAAAATGAACATGAAAGAACCAAAGGTGGAAGTGTATCCATCTTCATTAAAACCAATGCACTTTGGGACTGGTCAAACAACATGACTGTCTCAAACTACTCTTATGTCCAATAAACTACTGGGAAAGTACCATACCACATCATTGGTAGCTACAGATCTCCCTCCATGAACTAAGGTAAGCACACCACCTACCTCAATTTACTGGATTTCCTCACCATGCAGACCAACACCTTAGTCATGGGAAATTTCAACTATCCTTCCATAGATTGGGGGACATATACGAGCAAAAATGTGCTCATCCAGATGTTTCTGGACTTTGTTAACACAAATACTCTGGAACAGATAGTCTGCACCCCCACTAGGGGGTCTAATGTTCTGGACACAGTGCTCACCAACATGGGGGTGTCACTGTACTTTCCAATGCGTGTTGCCCTCCCTGGTTAGGTCAGACCCCAAATCAGTCTCATTTGAAGTAATTACTGGAATTGACACCCTCATGGAAGAAAAATTATAAAAAACTTCAGCAAAGCTAACTACAGCCTACTAAGCAAAGGTTTAAAAAACGTCATACCACCCACAATCACAAACATTAATGATCACTATGCAGAAATGTATGAAAATGCCCTGTACAAACACTTAAGTGACTGCATGAACTCTGCTGTACCTGATCAGATGAAAACCAGGTCTTCCCATAAAAACAAACCACCATGGTAGACTTCAAGTATAAATAGATTATATAACAATAAAGAGAAACTGTTGTTCAAAAACAAGAGGAATATCACTCTGCAGAGGAAGAGCTCCCTCTTAAGCCTAAACAAGAAATCAGAAATCTTGTAATGTCTTCTAAAACAAATTATGAAACTAAAATCACATCCTTAGCCAAGGATAATCATAAGGCATTCTTTAACTATGTCTGAAGTCTAAAAGGGAATGCTCAGCTATGTGTCAAACTGGTTGTAGACGGGTTCACTCATACTACCCTGGAAGATATCGCCAACCTGCTAGCTGACAGATTCAGTGCAGACTTCACCCCCCATCTCAAAGCATACTTGACACCAGCCCTCTGCCTAGTATCTCTAGAGAACAGGTCATCTCTGCGCTTGCCAAGGCCAAAAGCAGGGCCTCAGTGGGACAAGATAATATATCAGGTCATTTACTAAACAATCTAAAACAAGATCTAGTGGTCCTACTTGGCATTCTCATTAACCATAGCTTGAGAACTGGCTATGTTCCTGTAGAATGGAGAACAGAAACAGTAATCCCCCTGCACAAAGGGGGGCCATCAACTGACCCTGGGAATTACAGACCCATAAGTCTAACCAGCCTCATCTGCAAGGCCATGGAAAGAATTATCACGGTCCTTATCAACAAGGACATAAGTGACCTCCAAATGCTTGACCCAACCCAATTTGACTTTGTTAAGTGTAGATCATGATTACTAAACCTGGTAAACTTCTTTGAAAATATCACGAAAGGCATGGACAAAGGTAAGACAGAGCACACAGCCTGTCACAACCTTTCCAAGGCTTTCAATACAGTTCCCCACTCTGGCATCATTGAGAAACTCTCCCAGATTGGGATTAACCCTTTCCTTCTAGATGGGTAGCCAGCTGGCTGATCAACAGAACACATTCTGTCAAAACTGGTGACTCCACCTCCACCAGTAGACCCACCAGCAGTGGAGTACCACAGAGGTCTGTGCTGGGCCCTTTACTGTTTGTCGTATGTTTCTCAGAAGTCCAGACCAAAGTAGATAGCCTTTGGCTCACCAAGTTTGCTGATGATTGAAAACTGGGAGCAATTATTGAGTCCCCTAATGATGTCAATATATTACAAGAAGAGCTAACACAAACAAATGATTGGTGCCAAAGCCATGGTCTGAAATGGGTTCTGGTTAATAGGTCATGAGACATTTCCCTGCAACTTATTACACTGAATCCAAAAGGCCTCCGCACTACTTCACCATAGAGCGGTGCAGCCAAAAAGCAGAAATGCTACCTCTTTGTAAGCCAACAAATGAAATGGTACATGCATCGATCCCTAAGCAACACTACCTGGCTGTATTCTAACAGTAGAGACAACTGTGGTAGAATAGTGATCATTGCAGATGTACAAAGCACAGAGAAACCAGAGATACTATCTCTGTTTTCCCTGTCTGTTTTCCCTGTGCTTTGTATGGTTTCTCTGCACTTCATACATCGACGATGATCACTATTTTACCATGGTTGCCTCTACTGGTAGTGTTAGTTAGGGATCATTGCATGTACTAGAATATTCGTTGGCCTACAATGTGGTAGCATTTCTAATTTTTGGCAACACCACTCTATGGTAAAGTGGTGCGGCAGCCTTTTGGTTTTGGCATAGTAGCTTGCAGGGAAATGCCTCTAAAACTAAATGCAAAAAAATGCATTATTATTCCCTCTGGCAAAACGGAATTCCCTACAAGTTACAATATTGACAACACCCCCCCTCCCCGATCTCCAACCTAGTGGTGTGAGACTTGGAAACACAGGTTGATAGCAATCTGAACTTTGACCACTGAGTTTCTACAGTGGTAAGGAAAGCCTGCTATGTAGTGTACCTCATAAGCAAGGACATAGCATCCAGGTCAAGGGATGTTATAACTCCACTTTACTCATGCCTCATCAAACCACTAATAGAGTCTAATGCACCCTTTTGCATGTACCTTACCAGATACCTGTAGCAGCTGGAGAGACCTCAGAGGTTTCTCACTAAGAGAATACAGGGACTCTAAACCATGGCCTACATGGACAGGCTGAAAGCCCTGTCACTTTACTGTGCATATTATAGGCTGCTGAGAGGTGAATAGTGCCTGGCCTACAGGGCAATCTCCAGCCCTGCCCTAATGAAAATGCTGAACAACCACAAATCAAATGGCTCAAGAGTCACTCGCTCTAGGGATCTCAACCTAGCTTGTGACATTAACAGATTATGCTGAAGAGACAGATATGTCACCCAGAGAGTGCCACTTCTATGGAACAGACCCTCTATTCATGTAAAACAGGGCTCCTCACTGACCCTGTTCAAACACAACGTAGATAATTGGATGGGAGACTGCAAATTCACCCCTGGGGTAGCACCCATGCCCATCACAGACAAGGGTAGCCGGTATTGACCATAGACCCATTCTGTTCATAAATTTCTTCTGTAAACTAGGAAAATGTAACTAGTAAAATTAAAAATAACAACACGTCACGAATACAAGAGAAGGTTTAATGGACATCCAGAGAAACAAAACTGAGCGCTTTCACCCGCTCACATACGGGTTTCTTCAGAGTTGAATTAATTGCAAAGAACAGCTGATTAATATACTCTAAACAATTAATAATTAACAATGAATTGATTAATTAGTTAAATTAAATTGATAAATTGTTTAAATTGATTAAATTGTGTTCAATTTCATCTAAAGCAACCGGACATATTTAAAAACCAAACATTGAATATTCACATAAAAAATTCCACTTAAAATCTAGTCACATAAAAATACAGTAACAGTAGATACACAACTACTTAAGGACAGATGTACAATAAGTTAAATACTAGTAAACAATAAAGTGCTACTTATAACTACCTATAAACCTATGATGTGAATTCTATTATATTTTTATTTTTATATTTCAATATAAGTTTGTATAGTATATAAATAAATATAAATATGAATATAAATAATAAATATAAATATAAATATTAACTTACTTATATAAATATTGATATTTTATTATACCTTAAAATTTTTAATATCTTGGAAAATAAAATTGATTTTGATTTGAATGTTGTATAAAAACATGTTTTAAATAATTCTTCTGTAAACTACCCATAAAAAGAACAAATGGGGATACTTGGGATGGGCCTATATTACAAGACCAGAGCAGAACCGTGAACACCTAAAGAACGAAATAAATAGAAACTCGAAGTGCTGTCTGTCAGATCATGGTACAGTGAAGATTGGAATATTTGCCCTTTCCTCACTGTAGTGCGATCTTGGAGTTGGAATATATATTTAGTGGGAGGTGTGGAGGGAGCAACTCCCCACAATAGCAAGTTTGAGGTTCCATTTCTTTCGCTCGGCATTCTCGGTTTTGATTTTTCGGTCTTTTAATATAGACCCCTTGGGATTAACATGGCTAGACATGTAAAGGCTCTAGGGCCACTAGACTAGTAACCTCCTATAAACATGTTGAGACAGACTGATGGCTGTCTGAAAAACTAAAAGAAAAGTCTTCATTATCTACAACTCATGGCTCATGGGCACATGATACTTCACCCCTACAAATACAATGGCAGTATGTTTAACTGCAAAAGATTAATCCAATAAGGCAGGGAAAGAAATATTTGAGCATTAGGGAAGTAATCAGACTGCTCAACTTCTTTGCTCAAGAATTTTGGAGCTATCAAAAAAGTGCAGGGTACAAAGGCCCAAAAATATTACTCTAAGTCACATAAAATTTTAATAGAAAAACATGCATTTTTTGATCAATAATGTCTGGTAAACTCTAACGTCTGGCATTATTGACTGACTGTAATCTTAAGTTATTTATCAGAAAATCAAAAATTTACAAGGTATGAAGCAAAAATATAAAGTAAAATCAGGTACAGTTGAGAGGCATGGTACCACAGGGCCAAGCTAGGAGAAAAAAAAAACTCAAATGGCTTAGCTTTTAAAGCATTATATGCAGATTTACTGTGCCTTCTTTCAGTGTCAATATTTTTGCAAGCTTATATCCTTATAAGGTGTCATTTTTTGGAGTCATCTTGCCTTTTCTACCAGCGACCTGCTTGTTTAGTCTGAACAGTAAGACACGCCACTCTCATTCTACTGCTGTACCCGTGTCATCGTCTATTGCGTTTCTCTTAAACTTCAGCAAGTTTTCATCGAGTGGTATATCTTTTATCTACCTGTCTCTCTATCTATATATGTATGTACATATTTGGGTGCACAATACATTATGTCTTTTGTGTGCATACATGTGGTCGACAGCTGTTTATTCGAGTGCACGTGGTTGACTAAGCAGTTGATCAACAGGCATGTGAGATCGCACAGATCCTTAGTTTAGGGAATATGCCTTTATCCTGTGTTTGTGCAATCTCAGAGTCAGTATATAATTATTAGGGGCATGGTGAGAGTGCGGAGGGGTTGGCCATCTGCAAAAAATGAAGATTTTATTAGGTTTTTTTGGGGGGGGTTTGTTTTTTTTAAGTTGCAAATGTTGCATGCACTGAGACTGTTTCAAAGTATCAAATGGCCACTGAAACTAAATGAGCTGTAAGCTTCACAAGTGACCCATAAAACTGTTATGTATGTGTGCCTCTATGGGTACTCAAGGTGAAATGTGTGTGTGAGTATCTGCAAGAACACAGCCAAGCTTTGCGCATACTGGAATGTTGGACATGTGTGAGATTTGCATGGTAGAGGGGACAGTTCATCACCATCATCCCTAACTGTGAGAACTAGCTCTGCCAGGAGTTCCACTGGCACAAACATGCCCATGGTCAGATGTGCTACTACCTGAATGTGACTGATATCTGCTGGATGAGGTCTCCTCATGAGTATGCCCAGGACCATGACTCCAAGGCCTACTGGGTCTACCTGAGAACATGGACAGATCAAAACGCCGATGACGAGAACACCGACGCTGGAAGACCGACAATGGAAATAACCTACAGTTCAAAATCCCAATGCTGAAAACACCGACATGCGAAACAAGCGCGACTGTGTAAGTATGCGATAGTGCTGGACCTTAGGGTTAGAGTGCGGGTAAGGTAAGTGTGCGTTATTGATGGGCTGTAGGGTTTGGGTGCAGGTAAGGTAAGTGTGCGATAGTGACGGACTTTAGGGTTAGGGTGCGGGTAAGTAAGTGTGCGATAGTGACAGACTTTAGGGTTAGGGTGTGGGTAAGGTAAGTGTGCGATAGTGGCGGACTTTAGGGTTAGGGTATGGATTAAGGTTAGTGCATAGATAGTTGTACATGTAAGGTTTAGTGTAGGTTTGTAAGGTTTTTGGTGTGCTTGTGTTGTGTGTGTGTTGTGAGTCGGTGTTATGGTGTTCGGTAATGTGGACTGTTGGTATTGTGTGGTTTTGGTGTTTTGGTGTCAGCATTTTGGCTGTCGGGTTTGTGGTGTGTTGGTGTAGTGTAGGGGATCTGGCCTACCACATCTTGGTGTGGGCACCTCAATCACTGATGGAACAGTGGAAGTTGTGCCACAACAGGTGCATGATCAGGTGCAGCCACGTTGGCTAACATCAGATGATGCTGATCTATGTCCATGTGGATGCTGTCTCCCTCCCAGAAGATCTTCCATCACAGACACTACCCATTCCATTGTGTCATTCATCCAATCCATTGAACTGACCACACAGCAGAGGCAGTCATGCATGTCAGCCTGCACCACGTCTAAAAAACTATGCATGTCCTCACAGGCAATATTGGAACATGCCTGCACCTCCATGATTGCCCTAAGCATATGCTGAGTGGCACATAAAGACACACTAAGATCAGGTGGATGATGGACAGCAGGCCACCTCTTAACATCCTTACAATGCTCCTCCATGGCACCTCACCCACATTTTGGCCATGGCCAGATTTAACTGGCACTGAAGCTGCAGTAACCACACTACCCTGATTAAGTGTGTCACCTTTCACCTGCCCAGTATCGGAGGGCTCACTTGAATAGATAGGTATGTGGAGGCCTATTGGCTGTGTCTGATGGAAATACAGGAGATTGCTGAATGTCAACCTCAGTGCCAGATTCAACCTCTGCACCCTCTGACCATGTCTCTGTTTGACCACCATCATCATCAGAGTCTGCAGATGGTAAGAGTCCTACACTTCCACTGTCAGGATCACCTGTGATAATAAGCAACAAACACAGGAAAGAAAGTAATACCTACACTACTACAATTTAATATGTGATAACAAACTACTGGTGCCACTATCAGAGATGGTGCAGCAATACACACACACTCATGACACCCACTTCACACATACGGATAAATGTATATTTCTGACAAATGGTCATCAATAATCAAATACAAATATGTGGCTGACCATGTGCGGAGGACTCACTAGGGAGGATGGTCCTGGAAGAAGCTAAGTAAAAGGAAATGACACAATCACCCAAATGCCAATAACTCAGGGGGACAGAATTTTTGCCTATTATGACTATTAACAATACTTTTAACTGAAACTTGGCTCACACTTTCACCCAAAGCCCATGTGTAATGAACATAATGTGTTGTTAACTCTATCGATGTATCAATAGGTTCAACCAAAATAAATTAATTAATTAATTAAAACAACATGAACTATTACTTTTAATATCTTACTATTACAAGAAAATGTTATAAATTGACATGCGAAAGCTTACATGGAAACTTCTCCTGGCACATACTTGTCTTCCCAGGATCATCAGCACCAACGTCAACCAAATGTTCTTGTCCACTTTCCACTGACTTCTTGGGATCTCTGAAAGTAGACAGGAAGTCTTCATTCAGTGTGAGTGATGGCTCTGTAGCAGCCCCCCCCCCACTGCCAGCTGTTCATGGGCAACTGCAGCTGTTCCCTCCAGGCTGATAAAATCATATCACTGGTCCCATGATGTATCTGATTATAAGTCCTGCTGCACCCCCCATACAGCATTTATGTCACTGACTATCTGCTTCCAAATCTGCATTCTGCTAGACATATCCCCATGCCTTCTTTGAAGCAGAAAGGCACAGTGGCGCCTAAATGCCCACACAATTATGTCATTTTCTGAGTCACTGAAAGTGGATTTACAAGGATTGGTACACTTAGTTGCTATAATCCTAGGTGACATAAAACAGAGAAGGATACAACACATAAATACCACATAATTACATTCCTGCTTACGTACACACACACACACACACACACACACACACACACACACACATATATATATATATATATATATATATATATATATATATATATATATATATATATATATATATATATATATTCATTATTAACCACTGGAGGAACACAATTTAGGTATTACAATTTAAGGTTTATGTGTTTGTACCATATCACAGTCACACACAAACCAATCTTTGATCCAAAACAAGGAATTACAAATGAAGTAATGTATTGTTTATCACAGAAAGAATTGGAAAATGACACAATTTCAGAGCAAACATATTGAAACACAACTTTTCTTGTGGCAACACACAAATGGTATTTGGCTCCTCCACCCCCAAAAAAGACAGGCACACGACAGTTTGTCCCAAGCAAGGAATAACAGATGAGTCAATTAGAAATGCTTTAAAAAAAAATCTCACAAGATGTGTACACATTTACAACATAAAATTCAATTTTGTATGATTTCCATTGACCTCTTCCTGTGCTCAGCGCTCCCCTGCCAGTGTCTTTGGGCTATCTTAGAACACCCCTGTGTCATTGACAATATAGGACATTACATTTCACTGAAGTAACATAGAAGAGTGTAAGATAACCAGATGTAACAATAACACTTGTGACAAAACTTAATAAGGCTGTGTATCTGAGAAAGTAAAATTCCTGACAGAAATGCCTCTGCCAACCGTAAACTTATACGAAGTTCATACAGATACCAGTGCTATTTTCTAACGCATACATCTAAAATATGTTCCTTGTAACGTGAAAAAATCTAGCATCTACTTGAAAAATACAATCCTGTACTGTACATAAGGACAAGGTTCTCTATTCGACCTTACCAGCCATCCAGTAAAACAGTTCACTGTACCTATCCAGGCATGTCCAAAGGGCAGTTTCAAGTGTACTCTGGTCCACTGGTGAATCTGGGCATTTTGAGGCAATGTTACAACTGCCTCATAGTTTCATAGTTTCATAGTTTCATAGTATAGTACTAGGCTATCTGCCCTGGGGCATTTGTAAGCCTAACCATAGTGATGTGGCTTTTGCCACCCCATGAAATGGTACAAAAATGTACAGAATAAATTTAGAATACTGTGCCTCTGTCTAGTAGTGACACAATGAAGGTCCCCTTATATAACAGAATTAGTTTACTGTGCCCCTGTCTAGCAGTGACACAGATGTGACCCCTGGGGTAAACTTACGATCTCCCATCCACTCATCAAGATTTCTCTTGAAGAGAGTCAGTGAGGGGCTCTGCCTAATACAAACTGGGATCCTGTTCCAAAGCATGGGAAGCCTCTGGGTTATGAATCTATCCCTCCAGCATGTCCTATTCATACTTGAGCTGAGGTTTAAGTCTTTAGCTCTCGTGGTCCTGATGGATTTGGATTTTTTGAGGTGGAGCATGTCCATCAGATCCTGATTGGACATGGCCTTGTACGTCAGGCAGAGATCACCTCTAAGCAGGCGGTATGCTACTGAATAGAGCTGAAGTTTCTTTAGTCTGGCAGAATAAGACATATGTTGGAGACCCTTGATCCTCTTGGTGAGGTACTTTTGTGGTCTCTCCAGCTATTGCAAATGCCGGGTGAGGTACATACCAAATGGGGCATTGTACTCAATCATGGGTCTGATGAGGGAGGAATATAGGGGTACAATGACATCCTTGGATCTGGATGTGAATCCCTTCATGATGAGATGTGCAAGGTAGAATGTTTTTCTAACCACTTTGGCAACATGGGTGTCGAATGAGAGGTCGCTGTCGACTTGGGTCCCTAGGTCTCTGATTACTTTTTCCATACTCAGTGGGTTGCTGTCTATGTGATAATTTGTGGGTACTTTGTTTTTCCCAAAGGGACGACTATACATTTTGGCATTTATTTTAAGGCCGTGACTCGGCACCAGTTGTCCATTTCTGTGAGGCCTTTTGTAGGATGTGTGTGTCTGCTGGTGTATCGACTATGGTGCCTAGTTTGCAGTCATCTGCGAACTTTGTCAGCCACATCCTTCCCATGTTTGCTTTAACATCTGAGAAATAAATGCCGAACAAGAGGGGTCCCAGGACAGATCCCTGTGGGACACCATTTGTGACTGGCTTTGAGTCTGACATTGCTCCAGCGATTTTAAATTTATGGGTTCTGTCCTTTAGCCAGTTTGCAACCCATCTAGTGACATAAGGGTTTACTTTTAAGCTGTTGAGCTTATCTATGATGCTTGAGTGGGGTATTGTGTCGAAGGCCTTAGCCAAGTCCAGGTATGCTGTATGGACTGTTTTGCCCTCATCAATGGCTCTAGTGACTGTTTCGAAAAAGTCAACCAGGTTTAAAAGGCAGGATCTGCCCTTTACAAAGCTGAACTGGGTGGGGTCAAGTGTCTGTAGGTCCCCTATGTCTCTGTTTATGAGTTCCATAATGATTCTTTCCATAGCTTTGCAGACTAGGCTGGTTAAGCTTATGGGGCGGTAGTTTCCAGGGTCTGTAGAGGCACCCCCCCTTGTGGAGTGGGACCACTGTTGCTGTACGCCAGTGTTCAGGTACATATCCCGAAGTAAGGCTAAGGTTAAATAGCATTTTTATGTGTGGGTTTAGCTCCTCTTGGAGTTCACATAACACGCAACCCGGGATACTGTCAGGTCCCATTGATGCTGTGTTTTTTGCTTTGTTTAGGGCGGTTCTCACTTGGACATCTGAGATGACAGGGAGATTACATTCAGCTGGGATAAGTATTTCTTCTTTTGGGGGTGAAGGAGGGGAGAAATTTGCACTGAACCTGTCAGCCAGAATGTTGGCAATATCTGTGGGTTCAGTGTATTTTTTGTTGTTGTGAACCAACTCAGAGCATATCTGAGGGTTTACGCCCAGGTTTCTAACATAGCTGAAGAAGGCTTTGTGGTTATCTTTAGTGTCCTTAGCGATTTTTCTCTCAAAGTTGGCCTTGGATGTTTTTATGAGAGAACATAGTTTTCTGCTAATGTTGATCAGAGATGTCTTCCCTTCATGGGATTTTGCTCTGACATGCAGCAGCTTCCTTCTTTTGTTATACAATTTGTTTATGGCTAAGGTCCACCAGACAGGACACTTGCCTTTCGTGGAGAGGGACTTGAATTTGTTTGGGATTGCATGATCCATGCATTCTTGGAGATGTCCATAGAAAGCATTTGTGAAGGATTCAGCATTGTGGGATGTGGTATCCACTGGCACAGTGGGCTTAAAGGATACCATCTCAGTCTTAAGAAGAGTGAAGTCTGCTTTTGAGAAGTTTTTCACTGTGGTCTTTTGTGCTGGGGGTGGAGGTGGGATATGTATATCCAGGGTGATTAGTTTGTGGTCAGATCTCACTAGTGAGGGGTATACTTCCAGTGTGGAGCATTTTGTCCCCATGTTTGTGATGATCAGGTCTAGTATATTATCTCCCCTAGTGGGAGAGGTGACTAGTTGTTCCAGTGCATTTGAATTTATGAATTCCAGGAACCTTTGGACTAGGGTATTAGGGCTAGAATAATGTACCCAATCAATGTCATGTACACAGACAGCCCTCTCCTCCTACCACCAAACACTAATACATGCGAGAGATGCAATTATACAGCCAGACTGGTGGCTAAGCTGTCTCAACCCAAGAATGGATCAGACAGTCAAGAGGAGAAGGGAAATACTGGCATCACACCACCAGTCTCACATAGACCCATTAAGCCAGCACTGGCAAAAAACACACATAAATACACAAAAACATACTCATAGGCTCTAAATAAAAATCTGCAAAAGCGACGGATACCTCCAAAGCAAATATCCAAACAACCTCCACCCCCCCCCAAACACAAACCATGAAACACATACTACACAAAACCAGTGTGCCATGCAATCACAGCCCTTAAGGCAAAATAACATACCCAACATACTAGTAATAGGTGACTCTATAGTCAGGCACACTGATGTCCCACTCACTAGGCTAAATAAGGAGAAGGTTACTGTTAGCTGCTTGTCGGGTGCCAGGATCTGCCACATAACACAAGCACTCAGGTCACTCCAGAACAAGTACAAATACGACTCTGTCATTGTCCATGTTGGTGTGATTGACCTGAGCCGTACCTCCCTGGACTACATGAAAAGAGAAATGGAAGAGCTCTCTGATCACGTAGCCCAGGCTGGTATGAACCTGACCCTGAGTAGCATCCTACCCTCACCAAGATAGATACCACAGTATAAAGAAATAATTCTCGATTTCAACAATTGGCTACGTTTCTGGTGTCATTCAAAGGGGATCCAGTGTCTGTCCATTTGGGATGACATGCTCGACAAGCTATGCTGGTTCACTAGAGACGGCTTGCACCTGTCAGCCTTAGGCTTTTGAATACTGGCCAAGGCTCGTGCCACCCCCATAGTGCTTTATTTTAGGCAAAGCTCAAAAGACAAACCCACTGCCGTAAATATCACAAGTAACAAAAAACTGAGGGTAATGCTACTTAATGCCAGAAGTCTAAACCTCAAAATGCACGCACTTGAAGCACTCCTCAGTATGGAAAAAATTGATATATGTGCAGTAATAGAAACCTGGTTCAAGGCTCCAGAGAGCACCCCAGCACTACCAGGCTACAACTCATACCATACATTTTGGCCACAGAACCCAAACCAAAATACAAAATGTGGGGGCGTATCCATATTCATCAAGGATACCCACACCTCCAGGTTAGTGGCACAGCACGATGCTTCAGAGATCATCCACATGCAACTAACAATGGGCAAAACTGCAATTCAAATTGTAGCTTGCTACAGATCACCCACCATGTCCCAGGACCCCATTCCATGTTTCTGGAAACACTGGGAAACATAAAGGTCCTACCAAACACCCTAATATTGGGTGATTTCAATTACCCAAACATGGGCGACCGGTGTTCCACACCGGAGGTCAACCCCTCGCTGGTTAGATCTGGCCATAAACAAATCACTTTGGATATCTACATTCCGCCCCCACCCCCAGACAAAGAAACCACCGTGAACAACTTTTCAAAAGCAAACTTCACGTTACTTAAGACCGAGATGGAAAGCTTCAAAGCCCCTATGCTGAAGGATAATGCTGTCCAAGCTGCAAAATCCTTTACTAATGCATTCTATGGGCACCTACAAAAATTTATGGATCATGCCATAACAAGCAAAACCAAGACTCACTCCTCCAAGAAAAGGAAACCAGTCTGGTGGACTCCTGCCATAAACAAGCTATACAATAGAATGAGGAAACTAGTACAGAAAAGAGTAAAATCCCAAGAAGGGAAGACATCCCTGATCAGTATCAGCAAGAAACTACAATCCCTCATAAAATTGTCCAAGGTGAGCTTCGAAAGAAAAATTGCCAAGGACTCCAAAGATAACCACAAGGCATTCTTTACCTATGTCAAGAATCTAAGTGGCGATGCTCAGATATGCACAGAGTTAGTGCAGAATGGCACAAAATACACTGAACCGACCAATATTGTCAACATCCTGGCAGACAGGTTCAGTGCAAACTTCACCCCCAAAAGGGCCCATAACCATAACCATACTAGAAGAATGTGGAGTCCCTGAAATCACAGACACTCAGGTTAAAACAGCCCTCTCCAAAGCCAAAAACACAGCATCAATGGGACTGGATGGTGTTCCAGGCAACGTCCTCAAAGACGAACTAACCCCTCACCTAAACACACTGTTCAAACTCAGCCTCTCCACAGGCTACTGACCCATAGAGTGGCGCACAGCAATGGTTATTCTGCCCCACGAAGGTGGAACCACAACAGACCTCAGGAACTATCACCCTATAAGCCTGACTAGCTTGGTCTGCAAGGCTATGGAGCACATCATCATGGAACTCATTAACAGAGACACTGGGAACCTCCAAATACTGGACCCTACCCAGTTTGGCTTTGTTAAGGGCAGATCATGCCTCCTAAACCTGGTGAACTGCTTTGAGACAGTTACCAAGGCTATAGACAAGGGGAAAGGTGGTACACACAGCCTGCCTAGACCTTGCAAAGGCCTTCGACACCATTCCCCATTCTGGTATTATAGACAAGCTCACCAGCCTGCACATAAACCCCTACGTCACAAGATGGGTTGCCAACAGGCTCATGGACAGAGCCCACATGGTGAGAGTTGCGGGAGCTAGGCCTGATTCTAAAATGGTTACAAGTGGCATTCTCCAGGGCTCAGTCCTAGGACCCCTCCTGTTCGGCATATACTTCTCAGAGGTACTGGCAAGCACAAGAGGACTGTGACTGACCAGGTTCACAGACAACTGCAAACTAGGGACTATAATTGACTTTTCGGCCGACACAGACATCCTCCAAAGGGGTCTCACTGAGATGGATACCTGGTGTCAAAATCATGGCCTCAAGCTAAATGCCAAAAAGGGCATAGTCATCCCCTTTGGAAAAAACAAAGTACCCACAAACTACCACATAGGTGGTAGTCCCCTAAATATGGAGGACATAATAAGGGATCTGGGGACCCAAGTAGATATTAATCTCACCTTTGATAATCACATTGCCAAAATGGTTAGAAAATCCTTCTACATGGCTCACCTAATCACAAAAAGGTTCGCATCCAGATCAGAAGAGGTCATTGTGCCCCTCTACTCATCACTCATCATACCCATCATAGAGTACAATGCCCCATTTCAGATGTACCTTACAAGACACCTGCAACAGTTGGAAAGACCACAGAAGTAACTCACCAGGAGGATCACTGGCCTCAAACAGATGCCCTATGCAGCGTGACTGAAGAAACTCTAGCTGTACTCGGTTGCATACTGCCTAATTAGAGGTGATCTCTGCCTGACATACAAGGCCATGTCCAACTCAGAATTGATGGACATGCTCCACCTAAAGAAAACCTTATTACCTCGAGCCACACAATCTAGGGATCTAAACCTCACCACAGCAATAAATAGGATGTGCTGGAGGGATAGATTACAGTTCCAGAGACTTCCCATGCTTTGGAACAAGATCCCAATCTACATTAGGCAGAGCTCCTCGCTAACACTCTTCAAAAGAAACCTTGATGAGTGGATGGGAAACAGAAAGTTTACCCCGGGGATCACTTCAGTGGCTCTGCTGGACAGAGGCACAGGGAACTAATCTAAGGGGGCGGTGAAAGCCAACACATTCTGGCTAGGCTTATAAATGCCTTCGGGCAGATAGCCTAGTACCTATCTATGAACCTATGAACCTATACCTTAGCAAGATCAGAAGGCTTCTGTGGGGATAAATCCAAATTAATAACATTCTTCTTCAGTGTTTCCACATACACAACTCTCCTCACCTCCAATTTCCTTAGCTACATGGTTACCTTTTTATAGTGTAGATTCAGGCCTCTGAGCACTGTGAATATGCACTTGAGGTGTTGACTCATTAGAATTGCTGAATGCCTAAGTTTTGATTCCGTGCAGCAGGTGTAAACATAGTGTTGGCATTACCTCAATGTTATTTGCTAATGAATTGCATCTGTGTATGATTAATTGTAGACACAACAGCAATTCAGACTTACTACCTGCAGTGGGTGGGTCACGCAAGATACACTTACAAAGTGTAGATGTAATTGTAGCAAACTTTTAAACGGAAGCGAGCACAGTTCTCAGTTTTTGTTCAGTAATAGCCAAACTCTCCTACCTTTGTTGAAAACTGTATATTACTGTCATCCAGTATTCTCATACATTTTAAGGACAATGACACAAAATGCCCCACAGACTGCATGTATGATAGTGCAGCACACAAAAGAGAAAACTGAACACAATGCAAAGAGAATACAGAGCTGCACTGGTGCAAACTATACTCATAAATGGTTGTGTCATAGGATCAAAGGAAGTTACTAGGCTACTGGCCCTGAGGCCCTTATAAACCTAGCCAAGAGTTTAGCTAATGTTTACACAAGTCAGCACCCAAAGCCCCTGTCCAGCAGGGACATGTGGAATCCCAGGGGTGTATTTTCTGTTTCCCATCCAGTTATCCAGGTTTATCTTAAAAAGGGATAATGATGTACTCTGCTTGATGTGGAGAGGGAGTCTATTCCACAGATGGGGGAGTCTCTGGGACACAAATTTGTCCTATTGATATCACAGACCAGGTTGAGGTCATGCATATGGGATACTCAAGTGGAGCTTGACTTGTGGATATGCAGCAGTCTCATAAAAGTGGGGTCTGATATTGCTTTGTATGTCAGACAGAGGTCACCTCTGAGGAGTCTGTATGAAACTGAGTAAAGGGACAGGGCTTTTAGCTTATCTGTGCAGAGTAGATGTCTGAGGCCTAGGATTTTTCTACTGAGGAACCTCTGTGGTCTATCTAGCTGCTGCGTGTGCTTTGTGAGGTACATGCTGAAGTGCTGAAGGGATCATTGTACTCAATAGTTGGCCTTATAAGAGAAGAATACAGGGATGTTATGACTATTCTGTCCCTGGATGAGATACCCATATTTATGAGGTGGCCCATGTAGAAAGCTTTCCATACAATGGAAGCAATGTGGTGGTCAAAGGTCAGGTTGCAATCAACCTGGGTGCCCATATCCCTCACGACTGATTGTGTGCTTAGGACGCTGTTATTAATGTGATAATATGTGGGGACGTCAGGCTCCCCAAAGGGAATGATGCATTTTTTGGCATTCAGCTTGAGGCCATGTTTCTGGCACCAGTCATTTGTTTGGGTGAGACCCTCTTGGAGGACATCCACATCACTTGGGGGATTGATGACCGTGCCCAGCTTGCAGTCATCTGCAGACTTGGTCAGCCATAGCCCACTTGTTTTGACCAACACCTAATCAGTCATTGCACTAAATATGTAAGCAACACATGTACAAACAACTACGAGTGTACAAGTGTTATATGTCTTGTTAATACTGTGTTTGAAAGGGGACTTGCTTGTATGCAAAATAATCTGCATTCCTGCTGCAAAGCTGTTTCTGTGGCAAAGAGAGATAATACACCCTTACTGTGTTTGGAGGTTTATTAGTCTGATAGTTCAAATCTGGAGTTATGTGAAAATCTGTAATGCATATTAAAATGCATTTTGTAATTTTTTTTATTTTTTTTTATTATTATTATTAGCATGGTGTATGGCTTAGCACAAACACACTGAAACAGTTAATACATTAAATTTAATGTAAGTTATTTCTATAATAAAGTCTACATAAATTAGAGCTATGAATCAAGTGTGTGTGTGTGTGTGTGTGTGTGTGTGTGTGTGTGTGTGTGTGTGTGTGTGTGTGTGTGTGTGTGTGTGTGTGTCACATCTGTTAAACACAATGAATTAAAATGCAGATCAAGGTTCAAGTCCCCCATCTATCTGTTGTTGAGAAAAAGTAATAAATACTTTTTTCAATAATAATAATGCATTTTACTCTGCTTGTCCCATTTGTACATTGCTCACCTCCACACAAACATGGTGTAATGGCCTAGACAATAAGCAGATACTTGTCAATTTCAAATGGATACATTCCATCATATGTTGTTTGCCACCATGCAAACATGCTGTGCAACATTGACCGATGGGCAGCAAGCTTCCACTGAGCCAGTAGGTCCAGAACACCTGCAGACACTAGGCAGACACTTGTCAATTGTTAAAAGGATACATTGTTGCACTTGTCAATTTCAAAACAGATGCATTCTATCATGTGGTGTTTACCACTGCTCAAACACACTAAGTAGCATTGATCAGCTGTCAACATACATACATAGTAATGAATGTGAAAACAGACAGCTGCTATGTAATTGTTCCTGTGGCAGCATTTGTAAACATCTATAAGTTAAGAGCTAAAATACAGGTGAGCCTGGGTTCTAATGCAGCAAAGTCCAAAGTTTTATTACTGATGTTCCAGTTAATTTATAATAAAATTTAACATTAGAAGCATTCACAGAGGATATCAGACATATATGAAATGCATAACTGTGTGTTTCAATAGAATTTTTGTTCTACAATTAAACATTTATTTTCTGAATGTTCATGTCACTCACACACACACACACACACACACACACACACACACACACACACACACACTTGGTTTAACACTTAACTCTTTAATCCATATGTATAACTAATGAACAAGTCTGACAAACAAGGTCTCAGTTGTAATGAGGACTCTGCAGAGTAACGACTGTGGAAAATGCACTTGTAGCCCAGTCTTCTCTTTGACAACTGGTGTAAGTTACTCTTCACCCTTCAGGTGAGTCAGGGTTCTAATCTAGCACACTCCCAATGTATTGCTTGTCCACTCAATTTTTAAAAAATAAAGAACACTGTAAACATAATTATAAATAACAATAACTATGTATAGCACTGAAGGTCACATGAATTATATGTGTGACGGAGGGTATACTGACAATTCTGTTTCTGTAATTATAATTGCCTTTGCTGGCCTTTACACTTCAGTAACCATCATATACACATGAATGTATAAACCAGCGTCTTGTCATCTTAACCCCTCACTCTGTCATGCGTATATATAATTAATGAGCATAACTGACAAGTACTTCTTCTGTGGCAAGGATGAAAAAACACCTATGTGGAAAAATATGTTTTGCCTGTTTACATATGTTTGAATCCCACATTGTGCAAATTACTTTTGTCATTGTGTAAAGACACCAAAAATGTGTCATGTCATAAAAGTTATACTCCCAGTACACGTCTGCAAACTTAAATCACCTAACAGTAAAAGCGTCATCCAAACCAACAACTAATGGCAGGTGTTGCATTACTCTTCCTAGTTCATATAGTGCCTTCTCCTCTGGCACTGTTGCTCTCTGCTTAACACCACACAAACATGGTTGGCATGGTTGTTCAGATTTGTGCGCTAGCTGTAACATGCAGTATCTCTAATTGGTGGGAAAACACTGTCCAACTGTTGCTGTTGGACCTGTGAGGACATGGCAGGAGTTAGAAGGGAAGGTGCCCAATTTAGGGCTCAAAGATGAAGTGTGGAAGAGTCCAGAGTTTTCATTGTACTCCTCATGAAGTGCCACAGTGATAGACTACTGCAAGGGGACTATACCAGGTCTCAGTGCAAATCAGAGGCTTGGAATAGTCTGACCAAGGCTATCTTCAGTGCGACTGGCCTTCCACACACTGGAGAGCAATACAGACACCACTATAATGACCTGAAAATGTGCAAGCAGGCACAACTCAACCAGTGGCTGGATGAGTTTAGGACTTCTGACATACAATTGTGTAAGTGTACAGATAAATATACTTTAAATTAGATAGAAAGCTGGTTATAACTAAGACTGGCACACATGATTCTCTTCTCTTTTTTCCCTTTTTCTTTTACAGCCACCCAGGACATACCAGCAAACAGGGAGGCCCATGCTGATCATTTTGAAAGATTTAGAGAAGCAAGTTTTATGTAAGCAGTACAAACGAATATAATTACTTCATCTAAAGTATTAATCTTGTATGCATTATTAGCAAATTAAGCATGCATATCTTAACTGTAAAATCAAGCATACATGCTTCAGTCTGTAGCTCAAACCAACTATAGGAGTCAATTATCATAGTGTACTCAGATGTTGTGGGTTCAAATCCCACAGGTAACAAATACATAGCAAAATAATTTTAAAACTCCAAAAAGTAAAGGAAGCACCAACTATAATTACAAAAAAGACCCACTGCACAATTTAAAGCTTAGCTCTTTCATTCTTTATTAGTATCAAACAGAACTTCATCAGAACTTTGAATGCAGTGGAAAGACACAACTTAAATACATTATTTAAAAGTCATGTGACAACATCAGTTAACATATTAAAATAGTATACCATTTAAAAACGTATTATATCCTTAAACTGAACTTTAAAATTGTTAAGCTTTTAATAAACACTTAATATTGAGACTTTCATTTATACCAGGTGATTTGTCTGTTTGTAGAAAGATCTGCCAATTAACTGCTTTTACTTCAAGATAAGTCTTGAAGTTACCTCTCAAAAGGACTGGAAAAACATGATCAACCACAAAAAATAGAAATTTCCTAAAGTCACTACAAGTCATGGAATGTTTGGCCAGGGCATTTCTAATATCGTTATTTTTAATCGCCAAAAGATGTTCCAAAATATGTGTACTGAGCTTCCTGATGGTATATAGCAAATAATCTAAAAATATTAGGTAATAATTTCAACAAAATTGGCATACATGCCATGCTGTTAACTAATTCTGTATTAATTGATCAAGCATATGTGAAATATATGCATACTGTAAGGATTATCTGAAATAATCATCAGCCATAGTTTTTAGTTGTTAAAAAGTATAATTTAATATAAAAGTATAATTATTTCTATTGATATCATACTAATTTATTGTATATCATATATGATAATAATTATCTTCTTTTTTTGTGGTCACAATGTTCTGATTTCATCAGTTTCTGAAAACTCACAAAATGATGTAGTGCACAGAAAGGTAGGCTGACCACTGCTGATCAGCCTGCCCCCCAACAGCTGCTGAACCGATGCCCAGCACATCTGGGCCCCAGACTGGCAGTACTGCCTCTGTTGCCCTTGCACTACCTGGGCCCTACACATCAAGTAGCATTACTCTGGCAGCTGGTGCAGTGTTACCCTCTGGGAGTATTGGTGGAGTTGGGGATTTTATTACCTGCCAGGAGATGCCAGACATGGTGAATGAGGTCAGGCAGACCACCACTTGATGCATGCCTCAGCTGGAAGAAGAGGATGCTATCTGGAATGGTGTAAAAACAAAAATATCAATCACTCCAAGCTGAGTAAGGGGATGGTGATGAATCTTCTACAGTGAAGATTAGATTTTCACAGTCCTCATGTTTGACAGGCATGGGGATCCAATGTCATTATAAACAAAGTTGTCTTATACTTAGGGAGAAAATACAAAGTACCATTGAAGGGGGTTTGTTAAGGGAAGCCATCCATGTGGGCACTGTAGACATTGTTGTAGAATGCTAAAAACCACGTGCTTTAGTAGTAAGAATACTAGCATAGTATTCGAGATTCCTTTTTTCTCCAATTGTAGTTTGGAATGGTTTGTTTATTTAGCAACGTGTCAGTGTTCAGCCTTTTGTGTTGGACAAACTTCCAGGGCTGTGAGACATAGAATATCTGAGCATTTGAGTGAAATTAGGAACCAGCATGACACTAACTCGCTTTATAAACACACTTTAACTCACAAGACAGCATGCTTCCAATTTACAATTATAGATAAAATCATTGGTTTGTAACAAAATAAATCTGGGTGGCATGAATTGCTCAATGTTAAGGAGAAAAAATGGATAATTAACTAGGAGGGCTTTTTGCACCAGGGTTAAATGAACATCTGTGATTGGCTTTAGGATTGATGACACACCATAAATGGGGTGTATTTTTTTGTTTTGTTTCACATTGATAAAGGCTTTGTAATATACAAGCTGAAACTGGTCTGTCTGATACACTTTAATTATTTTTATTTTGGTCTCCATGGTCTACTGGTCATATATTTGTTCTACATAGTGTTTTAGAACCCTGCAGACGCCTTACTTGCAGAAGCTTTCTTTGGGATTGTTGATCCAATGTTTTCTACCTATCCCCAATCATGGTGATCCCCAACCTGTTTTCTCCCTCACCACCACTGTCTCGTGAATTGTTTGTCCACTTTGTCTGCACCTGTTTCCTCACCTACCCTACTTACATGACCTTGACATACC
This sequence comes from Protopterus annectens, assembly GCF_019279795.1. NCBI lineage: Eukaryota > Metazoa > Chordata > Ceratodontiformes > Protopteridae > Protopterus > Protopterus annectens. The sequence goes on along the minus strand of NC_056735.1, from coordinate 113,721,646 downwards.
TAAGTTCCTTACCCAACATCCCTCTCTTACTGAAATAAAAACAAAAAAAAATGGGCACCTGTCTCACATAAAAAAAATAAATATATATATATATATATATATATATATATATATATATATATATATATATATATATATATATATATATATATATATATATATATATATATATTAATATATAAATATAAATATCAGCCCATACATAGTTTTCCACTTCACATGTGTCTTCTCTTCAGACTTGATTCGGTCCAATTGGCTATACAGCATGATTGCATTGTTGTCAGCCATCTTTGTTGAGGTAATACTCAGAATTCATCCAATATTCTATCCATGTTCATTTTACACTGCTGAAAAAGTTTATAGCTGTTGGTCTTTCCTACTTCTCTCCTCCATATTCCTGTACTGCTTCCCCTTTACTCTTCCCCTGCTTGCCCTCCATTTCACCACTTTCCTATCTACCCCTTTTTCACAGTTTTAGTCTGATCAAAAAGAAGGTCACACACCACACGCATAAATACTACATTTCCAGTGAACCCCTTCACTTTTTGTCCCATGCATTTGCACAGAGTTTGGCATCACACACCAGTGCTGAGTGACAGGAAACGGCTCTTCATGTCCTATGACATGGTGCAGTTACCTCCGCTCTATGCTGCTTAAACTCCCTGTGCTAAGGAAACACACAGTTAATGCTAAATAAAGGCACTCATATTAGAAATTTCATATAAACTATTTATTTAGAATGATGACTGTATAAATATGCAGCTCCATTTGTGCACCGTTGACTTAAATCACTTGAGTAGTGTTTGTTTTTATACAGTACTTCACTATAGCCATTCCCTCTCATATTTACAATATTTATCACATATAATTATTTAATTACATCATCAATACATATGTAAAAAATTAGATATAGCTGAATTTGAACCATGTAACCTCTGTGCTCAAAATAGGAACTCACTGCTATTTCACCTGCTGTCACAGAGCAAGCAAGGCAGCAGGTGTTTTTCTTCCAATCAGTACGTTCCAAAGTGCTGACTGCTGCACCTCTCCACTAAGCATGTTTGCACAGAGGAAAGCAAACCAACAGAATTCTCATAATTTTCTCAGTGAAACAGAGACCTATGTTTGCTAGTTGCTTAACGATGCACAAATGGGGAACGCAGTATAAATATATTTTTTTAGGTTATACAATTTATGACGCATTTCATATATGAACTACTTATCGATACCATAGTATCTGTTAGCTGTCTACCATAGCCACTATGGGTAAGCACTTCCAAAATTCAAGTACGAGTCCTGAAATGTGGATCTTGCATGTGCAAACACTTTGCCATCAATCACGCAAACCAGCTGATCTGAGGTGTGCTATGGAAACTGCTTATTAGCGTGTATTAGCTATGTTTACTGCCAAGTTAATCTTTATCACATTAAAATCCATGTACAAACACAACAAACGTAAGTCACATTTTAATGACTGAACATATATTTACACTACAGTCACATCTTAACTGCACCCATGCATTTGAAATGTGATATTTCAGTACTTGTTCACAAATAACCACATCAGAGAAATAAATAGCAAAACTGCATTATTACATAGCATGTACACCTTTATAATGACAAAACACATTCAGATTGTCTTATACATATATTAATGTTGACAGCAATCCTTCACAAATATAAACACTAAAATGTGGTCACAAAAATGTGTCTCTGTATGTGACAATTTAAGAGTGCAATGTACATAACATACTGGGAAACAGCTGCATATGTCTCATTTCTGCCGCATGCATTCCTGACAGCTCTTTGCATCTAGTTTGACATGCTGTCTGTTAAAGTATGCCTGCACATTGGAAACACAACAGGAAATAGTACATCCACACCTTGCACACCACTCTTATAACAGGATATGTTACCCACATCATATAATGATAATGGTATCATTTATAAAGACCACCATGACAAGACAAAATATACGTTAGAAGTGCCAAAATTAAATAATGTGTTTTTCAGATGGGAACAAAATACTTATACATGTGTTAAATTAGCATAGCAGCCACTGTATGTGTGTGTCTCTATGTATTAGTAAATATGTGTGCATAGTCAGAGGAAAATCAGTCTGTATTATACTATCATAAATCCGATCTCATGCAGAAATAAAATATCTTGATAGTGATACAGGCTACACATCCATTTCATGGAGGCCTCACAACATCTTCTCCCAAACGTCTAATGAAAATGTCATCCACTATACATAGCATTGTAAAAGTCAGACTTGTGCTGTGGCACTTGCATGTAAGTACTGAGTTCTCTAGGTGGTATACCAAGTTAGGTAGGGATTCTAATATCACTGCAGTCAATTTGTGTGTGTGTGTGTGTGTGTGTGTGTGTGTGTGTGTGTGTGTGTGTGTGTGTGTGTGTGTGTGTGTGAGTGTGTGGTCAGAAGAGCATAAGTGTGTCTCTTACTGTCAGTAATCCATTCCCATGGTGAACAAATAATTATGACAGTTGCAGATGGCTAATCAACAATTTTATACAGGCCTCCCAACATCTTCTCTCAAACATCCAGTGAGGATGTCATCCACTATAAATTTTCCAGCTGCACTGTAAACATCAGACTTGTGTTGTTTTGCTTGCATTAAGTTCTGTGAATAGTTAGGTAAGGGTTTTACTCTCATTGCAGTCATCTAATGTGTGTGCTCACTTGGTTGACATTCCAGAGACCATTTCAGGCCAGCATTTGAGACACTCATACTTCCATTTTCTTCTCATGAGATGCTGTTGATGTCATCAGCTATAAAGGGTTGTCTGAGACTAAAAACCAGACTTGTGATATGGTGCTTGCATTAAGTACTGTGTTCTGTAAATAGGCCGGGGTTCTACTCTCATTGTGGTCAACTGGTGTGTGTGTGTGTGTATATGTGTGTGTGTGTGTGTGTGTGTGTGTGTGTGTGTGTGTGTGTGTGTGTGTGTGTGTGTGTGTGTGTGTGTGTTTGTGCTCACCTGGTTGAGATTCCAGAGGCCATTTTAGACCAGTATGTGAGACACTCCTACTACCATGTTCTTCTCACCAAACACTGCTGATGTCAACAACTATAAAGTATTGTTCGCGACTATAAAAAACAGCCTTGTAATGTGGTGCTTGCATTAAGTACTGTGGTCTGAGTCTGTAGATATGTAGGAGTTCTACTCTCACTTCAGTCAATTGGTATGTGTATGTGTGTGTGTTTGTGCTCACTTGATTGACATTCCCAAGGCCATTTTAGAACAGCATGTGAGACACTCCTACTTCCATCTACTTCTTATGAGACACTGCTGATGTCATCAGCTATAAAGTGTTGTCTGAGACTATAAAAGCAAGACTTATGTAGTGCTTGCATTAAGTATTGTGCTCTGTATATATACGGGTAGGCGTTTTGCTTTCACTGTGGTCAGCTGGTTTGTGTGTGCATTCAACAATCAGTATGGTGTCAATTTCAATACTTGAGTCTACAGTTGTGTCAGACACTCCTCCAAACATCTTGTAACATGATGATGTCATCCTGTGTAACATGCACTTAGTATTCAAGATAAACCTGTGCTGTGGCAGTGGCATTAAGTGCTGTTTTATCAAGCTACTTTACCCAGATATAAAGGGATTATAGCCTGACAGCAGGCACCTTGAGTGTGTATACATCCAAGTATTACTTTTGAGACAATGACACAGACATGTGACTCCACATCCATGTCAGACACTCCACCCACCCAAAATGTTCTTCTCAGGATACAATGATGCTATCATACGCCATAAAGTGCAATGTGACAGTGTTATAGTCAGACATATGTGGTGGTGCTAGTATTACACTGCATGGCATTCATCTTATATACCTACAAAGGTGTAATGTTCAAATGAGGCCCAATCTACAGATGCATGTGTGTGGATGGTGGTATATTTTGGTCACTGTATGATCTTTGGAATAACCCTTCATGTCACTATGACTTAGGTGAACCTTTAATGTAGCTTCATGCATCCACCATCCTCTTTTTTCTGCTGGTCACATGACATCCTTCCTGAAGAGGAGTGAAGGATGTCCTCATATCAAATATGCATACACACATCATGAAGCAGAGTCCTTCCATGAGCCTCTGCAATCCATCTCCAGACCAATGTATGTGTGATTACTCATTCTGTCATGGTGTAGTGCACATGTCCTGTATGGAGAGAGGCAGTACATGATGTAATGCAACAAATACCCACATACACACAACAGGCTTAATGTTTTCCTTCATATAGATAAAGGGAGTTTGTTTTAAATAGTATAATAATGGGTAGGACCTAGTGTGATGTTGACCATTAGCCTAATAATGTCCTAAGACCCTATGAACAGTAGACATGTCAATGTTATTGTTACCGGCATGTGCTTTGTTGAGGTGTGGATATACAGTATGGCTACAGGAGGGTGTTACAGTCTGAGATGTGAGCTAATGTATTAATGGCCACTGCTACCATTTCATTACATGCTTCTTCTATAATGTATGATATATGTTTATGTATCTTGCTCACTTATTAAGGTATGTGTTGTAGTGGAGCAGATCAACATTGTACACAGTTCTCATTCCACTATCACAGTGACACTTGCAGTATGGCACAGGTATGCATGTATCTACCTCCCATCATTCAATGCTCTGTGACTGACATGTATATCAATTCATACTGATTACATGGGCACATAAGCCTTGTTTCATCCACATGTTGTAATGCTGTGATATAAACAAAATATCACATTTTGATTCAACTGCAACTTTGTTCAGTTCATTGTATGTGCAGTTGTGTTGCTGTTCTCAAGGATTATTGAGGCGGTCAGCAGCACCACTGTGTGACTATCATTATATGGCATCAGGTCACTCGAACACAGCTTTCCCATGAAACACATATAGGCATATGTTGTGCAATTGATCTAATTATGTGACATTGGTACAGTTGTATGATTGTGTGAACAGTACCAGTGTATGGAATGTGATGCATGACCAAGGTTGCATTTGTAGGTGTTTTCATAAATCATTTATTTCAATAAATGTGAAATGTTAAGGGAAATGTACAAATAAGCACAAAGCTCTTTGTGGATGCCACTAGCCATTCTCATCCAAAGAAAATAGACAATCTGCAAGCTGACCGTTTGTTTTACTCTTCACTCTGATGCCACCACTGTCCATCAGCCAAACTATGCATGCAAACATTACTCAGTTCTTTATCTCAGGAGGGTAGCTCATCTATGAACTCTCTGTGGCTAATAACACGGAATAATTAAAACCTGACATACCAGACACAGTTTGAACTCTAAGTCAACACAGACTCTATATAGCCTATTATTCTCTTAGAGGTGTATACAGCAACAGTCACCAGTCTGATGGGGGGACCATCACTTGATGCATGGAGTTATAGACCCATATTCCTGACTCTCATCATTTTTGAGGCAGATAAATCAGTCATCATGGACATTATCAAAAAGACATAATCTCCCGACTGTCTACGAACCCCTTGTTGATTTGTTAAAGCTACATAATGTCTGAAACATCTGTATGATAATTTTTAGACATTCACCAAGGGTATGCATGATGACAACATATCATCCTGCATAACTTGACCTGATCAAGGCATTTGACACAAATCCACACTCAGTTATTATGGAGAAACTGTCTAAAGTGAGCAAACACACCTTCATCACCAAATGAGTAGACAACTGGCTCTCAGGCATGACAGATAATGTCGATGTATCTGAAGCCACCTCTATCTAGAATCCAGTGACCAGGTCCATAACACAAGATTCCGTAGCAGGCCCCTTCATGTTCATTATTTAAGTCTCAAAAGTCAAGACTAACTTACACATACTTTGTTTAACCAGCTTAGTGGGGGATTGCAAACTGTGGACAATCACTGAATCCAAGATTTGTATTGGCATAATGCAGACAATAGGAACACAAACAAAGGATTGTTGCCAGAGCCATGGAGGCAGAGTAGATAAACAAAAATCTTGGGGGGATCAGTTCCTTTATGAAAGCAAATGCACAAGATAATGACAATATAGACAGCACACCCCTATGAGCAGACCAAGTGGTATGTGACCTGTGTACTCAGGTAGGTGGTACATGGAACATCCATTGTCATGTGCCCACAGTGGTGACTAATCCCTTCTATGTAGCACAACTCCCGAGTATGTGCAGAAAATCCACATCAAATGGCATTATAGTCCCATTGTTCGCATCTGTCATCACACCAATAATTGAGTACAATGCATCATTTTTGCATGTACCTCCCAACACATCTTCTAGGGATGGCTTAATCAGGTGTACTACTGTTGCCATAGTGATCTCCCACACATCTTATTGGTCATATGTACATATTGTTTTTGATGCATAACCATTAGAAGTTGACAGTGCATAACTCCCTGCAAACTGTTATACATGATGCATGTGTGACACATGTTCCTGTGATGCACACAGTAAATACGTAGCTGATTGACAACATTGATGACATGGGTTACATTCATGCAGGTGTGCCTTGTGGCATATGTATGCCATGCAAACCTGTCAACTAGCCAGGATTGTTCGTCATTTAAACTGAAGGTGTAACAGTCTCCCTCTTAATACCTCTGAAAGGTGTTCATTTTTGAGGAAGGTGTGCTTGATTCCCCTTATAGATTACTGACAGATCACAACAGTTGTACAAGTGTGTTCGTATATATATATATATATATATATATATATATGTGTGTGTGTGTGTGTGTGTGTGTGTGTGTGTGTGTGTGTGTGTGTGTGTGTGTAAATTGCTGGCAGAATTTTCCAGTGGTTCTGGTTATAACCAGCTTGTCTGCTGATTTTTGCAATAGTATCAAAATAGGTTAAGATATATAAGAATAGTTTTATATTCATAATAGTAGTAATCAAATGTCCACATTCACCTCTAGTTATTTCATCAACAGCAAAACTTTTGGTCTATAAAATGAGACAAGAAACAAAATTCGGGGATGCCTCATGGTGAAAGATTAACAAAAGAAAGTGACAATCCACTCCGGTGGCATAGATGGATAACACCCTGACTACAGTTGTGCAGGCCTTCACTGTAACAGTCGAGATTTGGCTTCAATACTCTCTACAACTGTTTTATGTACTTATTTTGAATTTTTTAACCAGGTTGGAGGGCTGGTCCAAGGACCCTTTTCAGCTTCAATGAAGGCCAGAGGCAGAAACAAAGAAGCAGTGTATCAGTTATGAACATTTAATGTGCATTAATGTAAAACATTATAAACATTACATGTAACTATAAAGCTGCAAAGGCAGTATTAAATGTTCTGTTTAGCTTACAACATTACATGCTTGTAATGGCATTAAGCTAGGACATGAAAACTGGGCTACTAAATGGAAAACAATGTAAGATGGGGTCAGAATATGGAGGTGTAGAAGGAGAGGAAATGTTATTGGCAGTTGAGTAAACAAAAGTTACAAATTATTCTTCATTTCAGCATTCAAATTTGTGGGGAAGAGAAAAGAGAGTGTACAAAGCTGTGAACGATGCAAAATGATATGGACTGGATGGATAGATTAATGGTGAGATGAATATGGAAACCAGCAAGACTAAAAAGAGAAAAGGCACCATTTCTGGACAGACTAAAGGAAATAACGGGGGAAAAATAAATCTGCATAATCAATAAACTGTCAAGGAATCAGTAACTGACATTTATTATAGTAAATGTGTGATAGCAAAACTCTTTACTGTTACTAAGGCATGACATTGATTAGTCAGATAAGTGAACTTCTGAAATGTAATATATAATGGAGAAAATAGCCTTGGCATGAAACAAAAGGATCGATAGAAATGACTACATTAATCACAGACCTATGAGGAAAGCAGTTTAAACCAAAGGTGGATATGTTAATTGAGGATTTATTGATGCAAGGACAAATTGCTGAAGCATCTTTGGGATTCCTAAGATACATAAGGGACTGGTTAATGTCAAGTTCAGGCCTATAATTGATGGTAAACATAGTAAAACTTGTTTCATTAGTAAATTTTTGGATTATAACTTGCAAAAGGCATCAAGTTATTTGATTATATTACAGAATTTAATGAAAATACCATTTTAGTCACTATTGATGTTGTGAATCTTTTTTTCTGTAATACCCAATGACATAGGGTTGGAATGGTTGGAACAACAGCTTTTATCAGGACCGTATAAATGTATTCATCACTTTGATGGAAATGGTATTGTCCAATAATTATATTTTCTTTGAAGGTTATTACTATGTTATGTCCTACTGGGAACAGGAATATGTTTTACACAGTGGCTTTAGATCTAAAATTAGACACTACACCCGATATTTAGATGATTTGTTTATAGTATGGGAAGGTAGTGAAGATGATTTGAATGCCTTCATGGAATACATTAATAGTGCGGTGCATTTTTTGAAGTTCACTCACTCTATAAGTAAACAGGAGATTTCTTATTTAGATGTAAAGTTAAAAATAGACCCTTTAAATTATTCTTTGTCCACTAACATCTATAGAAAAGCCACTTTCTCAAATTCTTACCTCTGTTATTCTAGTTGGCACCCTGACCACCAGAAAAGAGCAATTATTAAAGGTCAGATGGTAAGGGCCACCAGGATGGTTAGTGATAACTTAGATTTTTTGAAGGAAGTGAAGTTTATAATAAGCATGTTCCTTAGGAGAGGATATCCTGAAGGTATGTGTCTAGCTGTATTGGAGGAAGTTAAACGGAAGAGGATTAATTATAGGTAGAACAAGTACAGAACTTACAAGAGTGGACCAGGACACAATTAATCAAATTGTTAATGTGGATAATGATGGCCATACTCTACCTGTGACCGATAACACCAGTAGTCATTTTTCCGAACACAACCTTTATTTTATCACCACTTATTCTTATGATGCTCCCAATATTAGGAACATTGTATACAACAATTGGAGGTTCCTCAGGTTAGATTGTTTGGTATGGCACAAGCTTGGTACTTATCCCAAATGTGTTTTTAGGAAGGTTAGGTCATTGAAACAGCTGTTAGAGAAGGGTGATAATGTTTCCATTGTGACCGCAATTTTAAATGTGGGAGATGTAGTGTGTGTCATCACATCTTAGTAACAGGTTCCAATTTACAAGTGGTAGGTGTGCCTATTAGATTACATGGGCATTTTGACTGTCATACAAAATACATGGCACAGTGTGTACAGTGTCCAAAACTAGTAGAGCCTTTAAAGAGAGGATTAATGAGCACCTCTCAGATATAAGGCTAAGGAAAAGCACTAATGCCCTTTACAGGCACATTGAAGCATCGATGGACATCATTTCAAGTTTTGTATATTGCAAAATATAATTAAGGATGTACAGGGTAGGATTTTCGATTTGCATTTAGATATTAGTGAAGTAAGGTGGCAACTTAGGTTGAATGCAACTGTCTTTCCTGGTATTAATGATCATATTAGTATAGCCCCAATTTTAAAACTGAAACACATTCTTGGGTGACTAGTTGATAATTTCACTTGTCATGTATAATTGTATTTTTTTAACATTACATATTACATGGTGTGATGCTAGGTGTTCATTTTCATTATAACATTTTATTTGATTTTGTGACACTGTATTTATGAATTTTTTACTATCACTAATGCAGTATGTTCACCATATTATAAGTGATTTGTTTGTGTGGGTGTGTGCTCAGGTTGCTTTAAGCATGGTGAAATGTTTTTTTGCCTTTTAAGTTTTTAATTGACTAATTGACTAATTGATCAATGATGTCATCTTATCTTGTATAAATGCTGGTGGGTAACCACTTTTTAACATTTTGTTCTGAAGAAGTCTAAATAAAGACGAAACCTAGGTCAAATTCATTTTTGTGGGGGTTTCAGTCCTCCAGTACCCATTGTCGGTTCCATTTTCTTTCGTTTGGTTTTTGGTTTGTGTTTGGTTTTTGTCATGAAACAAAAGGAAAGGTGCCTGTTAGAAAAGTTAGCAAATATTGTTTTTCAGATGGGTTAACATCAAGTACCTCACAGCCTCAGATTCCAGCAATTTTAAAAGTCAGGTTACATAACTTCATAAAGATATTTTTTGATAGGTTTTAGGTTTACTTCTAGTTGGTAAAGTCTCAGAATTTGCTTATTTAGAGAATGGATTTGCGGAGAGAAAATAATAATGATATAGGTTTATAATTATGGTCCCTTGTAAATATCGATTATTTTAAATGTATTACTTACAGAAATTTGTGTAGTTTTGTATAGGTTTATAATTATGGTCCCTTGTAAATATCGATTATTTTAAATGTATTACTTACGGAAATATGTGTAGTTTTGTATAGGTTTATAATTATGGTCCCTTGTAAATATCGATTATTTTAAATGTATTACTTACAGAAATATGTGTAGTTTTGTATAGGTTTATAATTATGGTCCCTTGTAAATATCGATTATTTTAAATGTATTACTTATGGAAATATGTGTAGTTTTGTATAGGTTTATAATTATGGTCCCTTGTAAATATCGATTATTTTAAATGTATTACTTACGGAAATATGTGTAGTTTTGTATAGGTTTATAATTATGGTCCCTTGTAAATATCGATTATTTTAAATGTATTACTTACGGAAATATGTGTAGTTTTGTGCTGTGTCTGTGGTATTTAAACAGTGTCTTATTTATATACTTCCATATTTCTTTATGTTTATGCCCTTTATTCAGTCTTTTATCAGAATTTTCTTTTCAATGTATTATGCTATTCACACTCATCTAAATAGAATAAGTTGTGGACATATTGTTATTTCTCTGTTTTTTGCACTTTATACGAAATGTTACCTGAAGTGCCAATAAATTCATAATCTATGAAGTTCATATCATATTAGAGTAGTGACATTATAAATCTCCTGTTTTATATTGATTGGCAGTGAAATGATTTTGTAGACCATAGTTGATATTTAAAGTTTCATTAATAAAATACTCAGTGTAACAATACATTTTATTTTATTTTATTGTTTACTGGGGTAGTGCAGTTGTTGTTGTGTCTTTCAGCTTATCCCGGTAAGGGGTCACAACAGCAGAACTCCGGTCCGCTAATGTTTGGCAGTGGATTGTTATGTGCCGAGTTACCAGCCCTGACACACAACCTTCAACGAAGGCACGGTCATTCACGCATGTCTCCACGCAGAAGACGCTCTAGCTGAGAATCGAACAGTACAACGTCTTGCTGTGAGGCGACAATGCTACCACAGCACCACTACCAATTTCCAGCTCAGCCTAGGTGAAATACAAAATATTCAAAACCAAAAAATACAGAAATTTAAGCAATAACAGAGAAGATCAGACTAATTACATAGAAAAACTACTTATGACCATTATAATCCTACAATCTATACATTAGTTTCTAAAGTGGGTCAATCTTCAATGAATCTTAAGAGAGGATAAGAGGCTCAGAAATGCGGTAGGTTATGTGATACGTCCTGTGATGAAGCAGGAACATTTAGCTAGGATGAAGAAATGCTTTTTAACTTGCATTCTGAATTTGGAATAAGTGTTGATTTCCATCAGGTCGATGGAGAGAGCTTGACAAAAAGAAGGAGTAAAGTTGGGGAGCTGGCGTAGTTTGTAGAGTCAGTTTCCCAAATGTAGGTTAGATCTTTGTTTTATGGGTAGCCATTTTTTTTCTAGGGTGATACAGTGATGCTCAAAGAGAGGTGAGTTTGTAATGAAATGGCAGATGCAGTGAGAGATGCTTTTCTTGGAGGCAAAGGCAAAAACTGGGAGCCCTTATTCAAGGTGAGGAAGGAGACCTCCAGTGCCAGTGGCTGCTCTGGTAGGATAGAATAGGAGAGATCTTGTACTGTACAGAATATACTAAGTGTCATTATTGTTTATATTGAATGTCTGCAACAAGTTATCCATTTATTTACTGTACAAGTTCTACTGTCATTTATTTGCACTGCATAATGACATTGTACTCTTCACATTTCTATCAGTAAGAAATACTATTTATATTTGTATGGTTTCTTATTACTTTAAATCTTATCCTGTTCTATAATATTTTTTGTTTAGTTGTCTGCTGTAGTAATTTTTAATTTGTTACTGGAGCTTTTCTCCCCAGGCCTCCACTGAAAATGGGTTATTCTGACCCAGTGGATTTTCCTGATCAACACATATCAATAAATAAATAATCTTTTTTGTGGCTCAGAAGAAGAGAAAGTTTATTTTGGCTCTCATGTTGTCTGTGTGAAAATGGAAGTTTAATTACTGATTAAGCCATAGTCCTAGTAATGTGAAGGTGGAGGTTGTTTCTATGGAACGGTTGTATAGGTCAAAGATAGTTAAAGGGTACATACATAGGAGGGTCTCCCTAGAAAATGGGGAGAAGTCATATCACTGGAGAAAGCAAGTGAGGGTATCCATGCATAAAGGAAGTTAAAGGAAGGGGCCTGTATGCACATATACACATACAAATGTACACCCATATATCCATAAGTACATATGTGTGTATATATGCACATGCATATTTATATAC